>NC_140499.1:61946617-62171617 GCF_964271855.1 Acomys minous
GCAGCAGACAGACTGACAAAAAAAAAAAATCATGTTTATGTTAATGCAGCCAAGTGTTCCAACCATCTATGATAAAGGCTTGGGACATAGACAAAAGAGGTTCTCAAAATAGCCAATCCCCCGGTCGTGTAGCCACAAGGCAAGGTTTCTTAAGCCAGCATTTCTGATCGCCACGGTAGTCACTGAGCAAGGACCCGGCTTAGCTCCCAAAGCCAGGAACAGCAGCTCAGGTTAGAACCGACCGTTCCTAAGTCCACAGAACTGCAAATACGCCAAACCTCTACTGCAAAGAGCAAAGTTATATTAGTGGTCTTTTCTTCTGTATGAAAAGGCTGGGGCTGGGGAGATGGCTCTGAGGTTAAGGGCACTGACTGCTCTTCCGGAGGTCCTGAGCTCAATTCCCAGCAACCGCATGGTGACTCACAACCATCTGTAATGAGATCTAGTGTCCTCTTCTGGTGTACATGCAGGCAAAACACTGTGTATATATGATAAATAAATAAACATTAAAAAAAGAAAATGACACATGTTTTCGTTAAAATGTCCACATATGCAGAGATTATATTTAAAATGTTCCTTCTTTTACCACCTAGGGAGACATTTTTTTAAAAGTACAAAATCAAACATGTTTTGAGCCTCTTCTTGCAGGAGACAGGACCCTTTTGAATCCACATCTGCTGGTTTTTTTTTTTTTCAGGAGTGGGCGGCTGCTTTTGAGCTAGAGCCTTAAGCTCATGATCCTTCTACCTCAGCTTGCAGAGCTGGGGTTACAGGCGAGGCCACCTGCTCGGCCTGAGTCTGCTGTCTGATTGTTTCAGGGAAGGGCCTGGGTAAGATATTCTGCATGCTCTGGCCAGGCTGAGTCACCCAGTGCAGTGAACATCACTGAGCTTGGCTCTGGAAACAGCTGCCTGAGTGGTAGAAGCTAGCCTGGACGAAAGAATGAGTTGGGTTTCGTTCTTGCAATATACCATATAAGTCATCAACGAAAATAATAAAACATAAATTAAAATTTCTCATAACTCTGTTTGTTTTTTGTTTTGTTTTATTTTTTGTTTGTTTGTTTTTCAAGACAGTGTTTCTCTGTGTAGCCTTGGCTGTCCCAGACTTGCTTTGTAGACCAGGCTGGCCTCGAACTCACAGCGATCCACCTGCCTCTTTTCTCCAAGTACTGGGATTAAAGGCATGTGCCACCACACCCAGCCTTTTAATTATGAATTTTTAAAAAATCTTTATATGGATAGCTGATCTGCCAAAAAAGAAAGGCCATCTCTCCAAGGGTGAAGCAATTGCTGTGCTAATGTGAGGACATGAGTTCAAATCCCGGGGAAAGCTGGTGCCGCGGTGCTCAGCTGGTGTTCAGGCAGCTGGAGAACGAGGCTCCGGCAGGCCCCGCCCTTCCGCTATTCCCCCTTCCTGGCTACAAAGCATTAGATTACATTCCACTTCCTCCTCCTGAGGCTGACCGCCAAGGTCCAACTGTCAAAGTATTGAAGTCCAGCAATCAAAAGCCTCCTTTAGCTCACCTAATTATCCTACCCAATCAAAATTAAACACCTCATGCTAAAACAGGCTTTCCCCTGATCCCTTTGTAAACCATCACTTGCCCACGGGCCACATCTGTCGCCTCTCTATCCAGGGCAGTCCTCTGCTTCCTCCCAATCTTCCCCCCAAGACAAATACCCTTCCTCCTCTCCCCTGTTCCCTTCTCCTTGTCCTCTGTCTCCTGTCTTTGTCCTCCATATCCCTGTCTTCAGTCCCCCTGGGGCAAATAAATCTCCTTTGTGCTGAGAACCGGTCCTGAGGTGTCTTGAGCTGACTTGTGGATTTCCCTACATGGTGTATATTTGTAATCCTGATGCTCCCATGGGGAGATAGGAGGTGGAGACCGGTGAATCCTAGGAAGTTTTCAGGTCAGCTAGCCTGGTGTATACAGTGTTTTACAACAATGAGACCCTGATTCAAACAAGGTAGCAGGTTAAAACCAAGACTAAAGGCTGTCCTTAAACCTCCACACATGCGCAATGGCACACATACACCCAAACACACACACATACACAGAGACAAATACACACATACATACACACACACACAATATACATACCCAAAAAATATACACGCCCAAGCACACACATACTCAAACACACACATACAAACACACAAACACCAAATATACAGACAGCCAAAATAGACACAAACATACCCATCTACAACCCTCCACACACAAATATATACACACACAAACACACACATACCCCAATACCCAAGCACACACACACCCCAGATACACAAACACAAATACTTAAACACACACATACAAACACAAATATGTGTACACATACAAGCATCCGCAAACACATAAACACACATATGCACACACACAACTTAAAGGGGAGAAACGTACAGATGCAGAGTGTGAATCTAGTGGGTTTTTTAGTTTTACTGGCAAGCCAAAACTCAAAGCCAGCCATAGTGCCCTTATCAGCTGCAGAAGTGGCTTTTAAGCCTTTTATTAGCCTTGAAGCCCCACACAGGGGTTGGTAAAGAATGAACTAGAAAGAAAACCCGGTCTCATAAAAGAACTTAGCTTTGATAAAGGAGATAAAACTTCTTGAATAACCCCTAAGTGTCAAGCCGGCCTCTCAAAGTCCTGGTGCTAAAATACCAACTGCCGTGTGGTCCAAAGAAGCTAAAAAGCCAAGAGCACCAAGTAGCCCTGAGCTTTGGTTGGTTAACTTATGGTTTTGGTTTTAGCATTTGAAACTAGGGTTCCTTCTGTGGCCCAGACTAACCTAGAACTGCTGTGTAGCCCAGGCTAGCCTTAAAGTCATTTTCCTCCTGCCTCTGCCTCTTGGGTGCTGGGCTCACAGGCATGCACCCCCTCGCCTGGCAGAGTGATTTGGAGTTTGAAGTGTCCTGGCGCATTGGAAGTTAATTCTCTCTTCATGTCTAGGTAAAATTCCACTAATGCACAGCTTCATCTTCATGACCCCTCCATGCACCTATTGAAGGACACCTAGGCTGCTTCTCTTCCCTGCCTATTTCAAATAGGGCAGCAATAAACCAGGCATCTCTGCGGCAGGGGACTTAGAGTCCTTTGGGAACCTGCCCATTGAGTGCTGTAGCTGAGTCATGGGTAGATCTTTTTTTTTTTTTACCTTTTTGAGAACCCTCCACATGAACTCCCATGGTTGCTGTATCAGTCTGCACGCTCACCAACAGCAAATACCAACCCCAGGTCCCCCACATCCTCACCAGCATTAGTGGCCATTTGTTTTCTTTTCTTTTTTAAAAATTTTATGTACATTGGTATTCTGCCTCCGTGTATGAGGGTGTCAGATCCCCTGGAACTGGAATGACAGACAGTTGTGAGCTGCAGTGTGGGTCCTGGGAATTAGGAACGTGGGTCCTTTGGAAGAGCAGCCAGTGCTTTTAACTGCTGAGCCATCTCTCCAGGCCCACCATTTGTTTTTAATTTTTAATTTTAATGTTTTGATGATAGCAGTTCTGGCTGAGGGGGCATGGAAGCTCAGGCTAATTTTAATTTGTATTTTCCTGGTGGCTGTGGATGTTGAACACTTTTAAAATATTTATTGATCAATTCTGTTTCTTCTCTAAAGGGATGTCTGCTCAGTTCATTGAGCCATTCATCAATTGGCAATCTTGGTTTTTGTGTTGTTGTTGTTTTTTGAGGTTTTTTGTTTTTGTTTTTGTTTTTCTTTTTTTGGTTTTTCGAGACAGGGTTTCTCTGTGTAGCACTGGCTATCCTGAGCTCACTCTGTAGATCAGGCTGGCCTCAAACTCACAGAGATCTGCCTGCCTCTGCCTCCCAAGTGCTGGGATTAAAGGTGTTGGATTTTTGCAGTTCTTTATATATTCTACATATTAACCCTTGTCTAAAGTATAGCCACAAAAGTTCCTTGCCCTTCTATGGGTTGTCCAATCACTGGGCTCAGAGTTTCTTTACTGTGCAACTCTGTAATCTGTAACTGCAGCTAGGCTGGTGGTGGTGCACACCTTCAACCCCAGCACTTGGGCGGCAGAGGCAGAGGAGGCAGAGGCAGAGGCAGAAGCAGAAGCAGGTGGATCTCTGAGTTTGAGGCCAGCCTGGTCTACAGAGCGAGTTCCACAACAGCCAGAGCTGTTACACAGAGAGACTCCCCATCTCGGTGGGGTGGGGGCAGGGTAGGGAATTCCTGTAACTGCTTTTTGTCAATTCTTGGGGCTATCCCGTGTGCTACTGGGTTCTATTCAGAAAGTTCTTGCCTGCGCATTTATTCTGAAGTGTTTGCTGTTAGGTGCGGCAGGTCTTAAATTAAAGTACTTTGAGTAAGTTTTTGTGCAGAGCAAGCGAAGCGGGTCTCCTTTCATTGTCTTGAGACAATGACATTCATTTTTCTAAAAGTTCTCCAACACGCTACCACAATAACAGTGACCGAATGAAAAAAGAAAAGAAAAGAAAAGAAAAGAAAAGAAACCGGATGTAGTATTGTTCTTTTAATCTGAGTATTTGGGGATGGAGAAAGGAAGGTGAGGAGTTCAAGGCCAGCCTGGACTACGAGGGAACACGGGGTGGAGGTGGGGGGTAGGGATTGCGTGGTGGGGCGTGGGAGAACGGGGACAGGGAGAGAGAAAGAAGCAAAATCAGATTCACAAAGATTTTCTCACCAAACTGACTGTGGCTATAGAGTGCTTAGAGCAGGCACGGAGCACCAGTTCTGACCCCAGCACCCTAAAAGCTGGGTGTGGTGCTGCATGCCTGCCTGCAACTGTAACCCCAGCAGGAGGATCCGAAGCTCAAGGCCTCAACCCTCAGCTACCCAGGGAGTTGAAGCCAGCCTGGTTCCAGTGTCTGCTGTCTGGACAGGTGCTTCCAGGTTCTTGACATGTGTCTTAGTCTGGGTTTTATTGCTGTGAAGAGACACCGGGACCAAGGCAACTCTGTTAGAGTTCTGCTTTAGTCTGCCTATGTAAATGGCATCTGGTAACTTATTACCTTACTGCCTTGTATCTTATATTAATTATAAAAACTCTTATAAAAGAAAACATTTCATTGGGGCTGGCTTATAGTTCTGAGGTTTAGTCCATTATTGTCATGGCGGGAATACAGGCAGACGTGGTGCTGGAGAAGCTGAGAGTTCTCCAGAAGGGGCGGGGGTGGGGGCGGGGCGTTGTGCTCCACACTGGGCGGAGCTCGAGGATAGGAGACTTCAAGGCCCGCCCCCACCATGGCACAGTCCTTCCAACAAGGCCACACCTACTCTAACAAGGCCACACCCCCTATTAGCGCCACTCCCCTACGGGTCAAGATTCGAACGCATGAATCTATGGGGACTATGCCTATTCAAACCATCACAGCATAAAAGAATTGAAAGTATACGTACAGATTAATAAAATGGCAAGGAATAGTTAAAGCAAAGTGACAGTGCAGATCAGACACACGCAGTGAACAGCAGGGGTCTGAGTTAGAGCACTTTGACCTGAGGCCTTCATGGGATTCAGGGGAAGGTATTGGTTTGTAGGGGGCAAAGCATGGGTGGCTCTGTTTTGAGGGACAAACTGAATTACCTAATCCTTTGTTTACTCTAAGACACCTAGATCTAACCGTGTGTGTGCCCAACTATGCATAGGGCATAAGATGGTAAATACAAATTTACCCTAAAGGTTTAATTTGAGGACACACTTTGCCTTACTGTATATGTATGTGAGACCACCTTCCTGCCCCCTGAACCCAGGTATGTATCCAAATACACTTAAGTGGACACGTATCACAAAGAGGACTTACTCCATTGTTTTAAGTTTGGTGTATGTGCAGCTAGGCTCAGGTAAGGAGTGGGTTATGCACAGCCCAAACCAAGGAGAGTTCCAGGTCACTACGCTACGATTCCCTGCCTCAGCTGGAATACATGAAACTCTGTCTCAACGTGTGTGTGTGTGTGTGTGTGTGTGTGTGTGTGTGTGTGTGATGTATTTCTTTATGTACTGCACGCTAGCTAATTGCATCACTGGAACATCTGATATGTGTTTCTAATAGATAAATATGAGAAGAAAAAAGTATAAAAATTACCTTGATATTAGCAAATACTAAACAGGCATGGAGAGATGACAAGTGGGTGGCTAAGAGCACTGGCTGCTCTTCCAGAGGACCCGGGTGCAGTTGGCAGAACCCACACAGCAGCTCAGAACATCTATAGCTCCAGTTCCTGGGGATCCAATGCCTTCTTCTGACACCAGACACATACAAGGTGGAAGGACACAGATGCTGGCAGAGCACCCACACACAGAAAAAAAATACTTTAAAAGATGCAATACCAAGTGAAAATGAGGAAGGAATTCAAATCTCTCACTACAAAACACAGCAAAACAATCTGTCTAATGACAGCAACATAGGAAATGCGGAACAAAAAAAAACTGTAAGGTGCATAGAAAACAGATGCTAGGGTAGAAGTGATACGTCCCCCGTATATTGGTAAATACTTTAGATATAAGTGGACTAAACCCTTTGTGTGAAAGACAGAGACTTGAAAGCAGTTAAAAGCACAAGAGTCAAACACAGGCACACATCACCTAGCAGTGGGGATGCACTCTGAAGCACGTCCCTAGGCACTTCCATCAATGTCTGAACCCCCAGAATGTGTGTGTGTGCAAACCCAGACGGTGAATCACTTAGCACGGCCTCGATACAACCGAGAGATGATGAAAGTGTCCGGTGCCTAAGGCTGCTGCCTGCACAGCCCGGCACGCTATTTACAGCTGACTTCCTCATACATAATAGAAAGAATGTGGCTAAAACATAGATGAAAGTATAGGGTAGTAAATACAAAAGCCGTTTGCTAACACTGCTGAAGTCCTAGATGCCAAGCTCCACTGACGATGCGGTGCTTTTACACAAGTGGAATAGGCTTGTTTTCATTAGCATCACCACAAACATAACAGGGGATCGCACAACAATGTGACAAGGGCACAGCATTCCCCAGCTCCACAGTCACTTGATGAGCTTACGCTGACTACGCAGCCAAATGTCATCGGGTAGCACAGGACTCTGTGTGCCTCAGATCCAAATACACTGAGAAACAAGTATTTCAAGAAACAGTATTTCATACAAACAATAAGTAAGAGAAAGAAGAATGGCTACACTAGCATCACATAAAGCTGACTTTAAATTTTGGGAATATTTTTTTTCAGTGGTGGAGGGACAGCTGAGCAGTTACAAGCAGTGGTTGCCCTTTCAGGGGGTCCAGGTTTGCCTCCCAACACCCACAAGGCAGCTCACACCTGTCTATAACTCCAGTTCCAAGGGATCCAACACTCCTCTGTGAGCACTCTAGGCATATGGCGCAGATACGCAAGCAGGCAAAACACGACGTGCATAAAATAAAAATAAGATAAATACCTTAAAAACCTTAAATGTTTTTTTATTACATCTCTTGGCTCATGTGGGCACACACGTGGAAGCCAGAGGTCAGTCTGCAGGAGTCGGTTGTCGCCTTCCACCGTGTGGGTCCCTGGGGATAGAACTCAGGTCACTAGGCTCAGTGGCAAGTACCTTTACCCACTGAGCCATCCTGCCTGTCCTGACTTTAAATTAAGAAAGAAAGAAAGAAAGAAAGAAAGAAAGAAAGAAAGAAAGAAAGAAAGAAGAAAGGATTTAGATACTAGCAAAAAATTTTAAAACACAATAAAGTAGCCAGGCATGGTGGCACACGCCTTTAATCCCAGCACTCAGGAGGCAGAGGCAGGCGGATCGATGTGAGTTCAAGGCCAGCCTCGTCTACAAAGTGAGTCCAGAATAACCACACAGAGAAACCCTGTCTCGAAAAACAAACAAATAAACAAAAGCCCCACAATAATTGGCTATCAAAATATTTGAAGCAAAATAATAGAATTAAAGAGAGAGACAGGCAGATCTGAGACCTACAGTAATAGCTGCTTTGATGATGATGATGATGATGTTAATAATAATAATAATAATAATAATTCAAAGTTAGGCAAGGTGGCCCATCTGTAATCCCAGGATTTGAGTAGCAGAGATAGGAAAATTACCAAAAAATTTAAGGTCAACTTGTGGATTTCCTCTACCTAAGGAAAGCCGTCTGAAGAATTCACAGCCACCCTATACTCAGCCTCCTAAAATCAAGAGCCTCCGCTTTTGCCACCAATCAGCAGAACTTCCAGTCTGGATAACTGGGCAAGGAAAAGAAAGCAAAGGCGTGAGTCTGAGGAAAGGTGGAAAAAACCAACACGGCTCACTGAGTCAGGGTACTTGTTGCTAAGCCCAATGGCCTGAATTTGAGCCCTGGGACCAACCCCCAAGTTGCCCTCTGACCCCTGTACATGCTTCATGACATTCGAGCCCCCACCCTACAATAAATACCTAAATGGGACTGAAAAGAGATCACGTATCATTTACAATTGCATTAGAAAGGAAACAAGCTCAGGGGAAAGTCAACAAAACCTTATAAAAACATAACTGAAGACTGAAAAGTCATGTTGGAAAATTTAAAAATATCAACATGAGTGGAAACATATCTCACGTACATAGACCAAAAGACAATATTAAAATAGCAAGACACCCCAAATTGGCCTGTACGTGTTTGGCAGGAATTATCAAGTTAACTCTAAAAACTCCCATGAAAATCCAAGGGACCCGAAGCATCTAAAACAATTGTGGAAAATGGCAAAGTTGGAAGGCTCCACTTCCCACTTCTAATTTTTCGATGGAAATATAACAACTAAATGTGGTGCTGGCATAAGAACAGCCAATGGAACAAAATGGAGAGCCCACTAACAGGTCCTTTGCACTCAGGGCTGATTTCGACAAGGGTATCCAGACGAGTGAAGAAAGAAAGAGCATTTCAATAAACAGTGCCGAGGCAACAGGACACCAATAAATTGGTGCAAATAATTAAGTTGGCTCTGTCTTTTCACACCCAATGCAGAAACTATCACAGGCCTAATGTAGGCGTTAACTCCAGCTTCTTCTTCTTCTTCTTCCTCAGAAAAACGCCAAATGGCGGATGACGCAGATGCAGCGCCAGGGCCCAGAGGCCCAGACGGCTTCCACATAGGATTCAGCAGGGGTCGTGGCAGTGGTCGAGGCCGAGGGACTCATGGATCCCCGTCACCAAGCTGGGCCGCCTGGTTAAGGACATGAAGATCAAGTCCTTGGAGGAGATCTATCTGTTCTCCCTATCCATTAAGGAATCCGAGATTACTGACTTTTTCCTGGGAGCATCCCTAAAGGATGAGGTTCTCAAGATGATGCCAACGCAGAAGCAGACTCGGGCTGGCCAGCGGACCAGGTTCAAGGCTGTTGGGGACTACAATGGTCACGTTGGTCTTGGTGTTAAGTGCTCCGAGGAGGTAGCCACTGTCATCCGAGGGGCCATCATCTGCCCAAGCTTTCCATTGTCCCTGTGCGGAGAGGCTCCTGGGGGAACAAGATTGGCAAGTCACACACTGTTTCATGCAAAGTGACAGGCCGCTGTGGCCCTGTTTTGGTGCATCTCATCCCTGCCCCCAGAGGCACTGGCATTGTCTCAGCTCTTGTGCCCAAGAAGCTACTGATGATGGCCACTATTGATGACTGCTACACATCAGCCAGGGGCTGCACTGCCACCCTGGGCGACTTTGCCAAGGCCACTTTTGCTATCTCCAAGACCTACAGCTGCCTGACACCCGACCTCTGGAAAGAGACTGTGTTCACCAAGTCTTCTTATCAGGAACTCACTGATCATCTTGCGAAAACCCACACCAGAGTCTCTGTTCAGAGGACCCAGGATCTAGCTGTGTCTACCACATAGAGGTTTTTATACAAGAAAAATAAAGTAAATTAAGTCTGGGGAAAAAAAAGAGTTAAGTCTATATTAAAATAAAAACTTAGAATAAATTATAGAGCCAACAGGCCTTTGGCTAGCTATGTATGGTGGTGTAGGTGGTATGATGCCAGCACGCTGGATGCTGAGGCAGGGGGATTCCAGCAAGTTCAAGGTCAGCCTGGACTTTGCCTCAAAACACACTGGGTAAGACCCCCTGCTCCGCAGGCATGAGAACCCAGCACCCACCCATGGCTTCACAAGCCTGAAACCCCAGCATTGAAGAAGGGAGGGGAAGAGGGCTGGATCCCAAGGGCTTGCTGGCCAGCAACACAGCCAGGAAGACAAGGCCCTGGTTCACCGAGAGACCCTGCCTCAAGTCAGTACGGCAGACAGCAAGGGAGGAAGACAGCAAACATCTCGCTCTGGCCTCTGCATGTATGCACACCAGCATACTCACACCACGAACACACACCAAAATTAAAAGGCAGTGAGCATCACTCCAGGGGCTAGGAAGCCGGCTCAGTGGTAGAGCGCTTGCTCAGCGTGCTCATGCTCTAGTGAACCTTGAGAGTCGAGGAAGTGGTGAGCCCATGGCCGTTCATCCCTATGAGCTGAGGCAGGAGGATTCACATGTGTCTGAGGCTAGCCTGTGCTACTGAGTAAGACTCTGTCTGAAAAGGAAGTAGGAGAGTGGGGGGGGGGGTGGGTGGACCTTATGCTGGAGGAAAATATCTGCAAATCTTGTGTCTGGTAAGTATCCATGTAATATTAAAGAATTCATACTATAATAAGGAGATGGCCAGCCATTAACGCTATGGACAGAGGGTTTGAAGACTCCCTCCAAGGAGAAATATGAAAACCTATCTGTAGCTGTGTGACTTTTCTTGGGGAATTATGGACAGATTTCTGTTCAGCCCAGAGCACCAAGGTGGACTCAAAACAGCAAGCCTACCCAAGGCCAGCTTGACGAGCCAGGGAATTTATCAGGGCTATTTACCAGAGCATGGGAGAGTTTTTAAAAGCTGGAGAGATGGCTCAGAGGTTAAGAACACTGGTTGTTCTTCCAAAGGTCCTGAGTTCAACTCCCAGCAACCACACGGTGGCTCACAACCATCTATAATGAGATCTGGTGCCCTCTTCTGACCCTCTGGCTCACATACAGGCAGAATACTGTATAAATAATGAATAAATACATCTTTAAAAAAAAAAGCCCAGGTTAGGACTCCCCAAAGCCTCGGAGCTCTGAGCAACTTACAGGGAGCACCACCAGAGAGTCCTCTCCAGCCATTGCTGGGGAGGAGCTTTGTGAATCATGTGACTTTCTAAGCAACCCAACCTAGTGAAGTGCGTTGGCTTCCTTATCCTCACGATCCTCTTTCCTCCCTCCAGAAGGGATCACATCGTGGGGAATAGCCACACGACAGCACGGACAGCCCTGGCTAGGGAACCATCAATCAAAGGCAGACTGAAATAACGCGTCACACCCGCTAGAACACCACAGGGATCCAGCTGAGCTGAAACCGTGAGTGGCAGGTCAAGTGTTCAGACCAGACCCTGGTACTGCGAAGGTCAGGCCCCTGCCTGATGCCTTTCACATGGAATCAAGACAAAGCAGGCACATTCCAGTGTGAATGGAAGTTGCTTTCGTTCTGGCTGCTCTGTTAGTCCCGCCTCTCAGGCCCAAGTCACAAGGTCTTGTGACCAAGCCCCTAGTCAATCCTACTCATCTCCAATACGCCTCTTTACCTTACGATCTGTTCTCACCCATCTGCAGTGGGGTTGTCTGGACCAGGTGGTTATCCTGAAAAAGACGTTAACAAGTGTTGGAAGGGATGTGGGGAAACTGGTACCCGTGTATACTGCAGATGGGGATGTAACGTGTTCCCAACACTCGGGAGGTACTTTGGCAGTCCCTCAAAAATGTTAAACATAGGATTATCTTCTAGCTGGGAAATCCTCCTCCTAGTTTCCTCTCCTGAGAAAAATGAAAATATCCATGCTAAGATATGGAAACATTTCTGTGCAGAAACACACAGACATTCCTAGTGCTGTTACCCAAAAATCCAAAGAGTAAAGATGATGAAACGTTTTAGGGTTGCAAATGGGTTGCATTAGCATGTGGAACACTCTGGAGGAATCTCAATGGAAGTATCTGCTGATGTATAGATTACAGTGTAGCTGACCCTGGAGGACACCCTGTTATGGCAAAGAAACCGTTATAAAAGATGTTGTCTTGGCCAGGCATGGTGGCGTAGGCCTTTAATCCCAGCAATCAGGAGGCAGAGGCAGGCGGATTGCTGTGAGTTCGAGGCCAGCCTCTTCTACAAAGCAAGTCCAGGACAGCCAAGGCTACACAGAGAAACCCTGTCTCGAAAAATGGAGAAAAAAAAAAAGATGTTGTCTTGACACCAGGTATGGCAGCCCATAACTATAACCCTAACACTGAGGATGCTGAGGCAGGAGGATTGCTAGTTTCAGGCTAACCTTGACACTTAGAAGACTGACTCAAAAATTAATCAAGCGAAACACATATGATTTCACTAATGTGAAAGATCTAGGTTAGGCAAATCTATAGAAGTAGAAACCACATTAATGGTGGCAGAAGACTGGGGAAGGGGCTAGGCGTATGGCTCAGCAGTTAAGAACACTAGCTGTTCTTCACTCTTCCAGAGGACCAAGGTTCAACTCCCAACATCATCTTCTGGACTCCTTAGGCACCAGGCAAATATGTGGTGCACAGACGTACATACAGGCAAAACACTCATTCACAAAATAGAATTGTTTTTAAATAGACAGCTATAGTTTAGCTCTTTTTTGTTTGTTTGTTTGTTGGTTTTGTTTTTGTTTTTGTTTTTAGAGACAGGTTTTCTCTGTGTAGCCTTGGCTGTCCTAGACTCACTTTGTAGACCAGGCTGGCCTCGAACTCACAGTGATCCTTCTGCCTCTGCTTCCTGAGTGCTGGGATTAAAGGCGTGCGCCACCACGCCCAGCTCTAGTTTAGCTCTTTAAAAGATGGTGAGTGGTCTAGTGGGATGGAAGTCTGGAGTTTATTTTGACAAAAAAAAAAAAAAAAAAAAAAGAAAGAAAGAAAAGAAAAGAAAGAAAGAAAGAAAAAAAGAAAAAGATCTGGAGTCAGATTGTACACACTGGCTGCACATCTGTGTACATACATAGAGTAATCACTGGATTGTAGACGTTAAGCTAGTGGGTTTTTATCATGTGGAAAGAAAGTTTTGTTTGAGTTATCTATTTTATCTTGTTATGTGGGTTGGCTTTGTTGTTGTTTGTTTTTGATGTGTGTGTGTGTGTGTGTGTGTGTGTGTGTGTGTGTGTGTGTGTGTGAGCTCGTGTAGCCTAAGCTGTCCTCCGAGTTGCTATGTATTGGAAGCTGACCTTGAACTTCTGATGCTCCTCCCTTTAGTTCCCAGATGCAGGGATGACAGGCATGTGCCATCACTCCCACAGAAAGCTGATGTACCAGTTTTCCTCTTCTCTGTTTTCCTCCATGGTACTCCCTCTGCTGCCTCTGTAGCTCAGCCTGGCTTTAAGTTTTTTCATCTTTCTCCCTTAGTCTCCCCAAGAGCTAGATTTATAGGCCTGTGCCACAAAGCCCAGCTCATTACACTACCTGACTGTGTTGGCTGGTTTTTAATGTCAGCTTGACACAGCTGGAGTCATCTGAGGAGGAGGAAGCCTCAACTGAGAAACTGCCTCCATGACATCTGGCTAAAGGCAAGCCTGAAGGACATTTTCTTAATTAGTGATTGATGGGGAAGGGCCCAGCTCATTGTAGGCAGTGCCATCTCTGGGCTGGTGGTCCTGGGTTCTGTAAAAAAAAAAAAAAAAAAAAAAAGCCGGCTGAGCAAGCCATGGTCAGCAAGCTAGCAGGCAGCATCTTCCATGGCCTCTGCATCAGCTCCTGCCTCCAGGTTCCTGCCCTGCTTGAGTTCCTGTCCTGTCTTCCTTCGATGATGAACAGTGATGTGGAAGAATAAAGCAGATAGACCCTTTCTTCCCCATGTTGCTTCTGGTCCCTGGTGCTTCATTGCAGCAATAGTGACCCTAATTACGACACAGATGCTGTATGTTTACTATTTTAAGCCTAGCCTGGGCTAGACCTTGTTTCAAAAACTGTAAAATGCAAAACCATAAAACCCACAGAAGATAATACAGTATAAAATTCGGATATGATGGGGTCTGGTGGTGACTTTTTAAAGACGTGATATCAATGAAAGGAAGAATTGATAAAATGAACCTTATTATTATTAAAATTGTTTGTTCTGTGAAAGCCATTGTCATGAGAATAATATAAAGTATAGTAGGAGAGAAAATATTTACAAAGATACTGCCGATAAAAACCATGAACAAAAGCACACAAAGGGATTTTTTTTTTTAAACAGCAATAAGAAAGCTAACAAGGGCCGAAGAGACGGCTCAGTGGTTAAGAGCACCGGCTACTCTTCCAGAGAACCCGGGTTCAATCCCCAGCACCCACATGGCAGCTCACACTGTAAACTCCAGTTCCAGAGGATCTGTGGCCTCTTCTGGCCTCCACAGGCACGAGGCATGCATATGGCACAGACATATACATTCAAGTAAAACATCTGTACACACAAAATAAAAATAATAAAAATAAAACTTTAAAAGAAGAAAGCTGACAAATGGGCTGCGGGGAGACCAAGGTCTTTAACATAGATACACAGCTTCTGAGAACAGACTGTTGAATGCTCAGCCCTCAGTGAATGTACAATGATACCTAATGAGGTCCCGGAGGAGTACCACATACAAATGGGCACTTAGCTTAGCTTATAGTGGGTATTTGTTATGGTAGTCAAATGTGACAATTCTAATCAATGAGAAAAATAGATTGCTTGTTCAATAATCTGTGCTTGGGACATCCCAAAAGAGAAAGGAAAGATTGAAGACTTGATCTTATTTTAATTAGAAACTGAACACTGAATGACAACACGGGAGACCTGGGGACATTCGCACAGGGGGAAGCAAATTGATAAGTCCCTGAGGAAGTCCCACGTTCAATAGCTCTGACAACTCCAATCGCTCTGACTCCTCATGACTCCAGAACGTAGATTAAAGTTACAGTTAGAAATGGGAAGGTGGATTCAAAGTCGGTTTAAAGCGGTTGAAGGCCTGGGCCCATGTCTACACTGCATGGCCTTATGTCTCCCACTGCAGAGAATTCCTCAGCTCTATTTTAGGGGGTGGGCAAACTTAGCTAGCTGTCTGTCTATCTGCTTACCTATTTATGCAACAATCCATTTATTGATTTACTTTTACCTGAGTTTCTTTGTATCTTATGCACATAGTGCCCTCAGTAAAGATACAGTATATCTGAACAACAAAGTTACCAAGCTTTCACTAATGGACAGGTAACAATTTTGCATCCAACAACCAGGATATTGAAATTTTTCTTACGCACATATTGCCATTTCTAAGACAGAATCATTAGTTAGGCTGTCAAGCAAATAACACATAGAAATTAGAAGTATTTTAAGAAGGTATGCTGTGATCACAAGACAGTTATCACTTTGTAGGAGAGGTTCGCTTTAACTCTCCACAGTTATAGAAACAAATTTACTTTTTTTTTTTAATGTGTGCTGTTGGAAAGTGAACTCAAAGCTTGTGTATACCTGGAATGCACTGTACCACTGAATGGCACCCTGATCTCTGAGCGTGTTGCTTAAATAACCTATAAGCCTGAAAAGAAACCATAAAACAAACAAACAAAAATCAGATAAGAATATCTATTTGGGGGCCTGGAGAGATGGCTCAGAGGTTAAGGGCACTGGCTGCTCTTCCAGAGGACCTGTGTTCAATTCCCAGCAACCACATGGTGGCTCACAGCCGTCTATAGTGAGATCTGATGCCCTATTCTGGCCTGCAGGTGTACGCGCAGGCAGAGCACTGTATACATAATAATGAATAAATAACATTTTTTTAAAAAAGAAAAATAATATCTATTTTTAAAGTAGAAAGCAAAGAGACACAAATGGAAGAACATTTGGAATAAAATTGACAAAGAACATTTCCACATTACAAAAGAAAACTAAACATCAGGCAAACACA
Source organism: Acomys minous (assembly GCF_964271855.1). NCBI lineage: Eukaryota > Metazoa > Chordata > Mammalia > Rodentia > Muridae > Acomys > Acomys minous. The sequence goes on from NC_140499.1 coordinate 61,962,520, forward strand.
GGACTAACCATTGCGTAAATGAAGCAAGGATGAGGTAGCGGATTGGCCTCTCGACCACTATTCCTTTGCAGTAGACCAGAATACATCAGCTCAGAAGTTTGTCAGCAGCACTAAGCCCACACATTTACATAGTCAAGAAAAGTTTTTCTTTTGCTACAGATGGAGTCTGGCTCTGCTGCCTAAGGAGGTTTTGAGTCGCTGGGTTCAAGGGAGAGCTTTGCTTCAGCAAAACCAGCTGCATCCCCCGCCCCACCTAAGTGTTTTCAACATTGCTTAAATAAGCAGATCTTTAGCTACGTGGCCATGTTTGCCAGGAGTTTATGAGCTTATGACAGAACCTAGTAGTTGCAGATCAGGTAAGCCCTGAGGCTGTGTAGCCCCTGGCACGCTAACTTCCCACAAACAGATTATGGGCTAGTCAAGCTACACTCAACTACTGCAGTTCGTCCCGCCCCGCCCCGTACCCGCCCTGTTCCCCAGCCTCCTAGCAACCGGCAAGGCCCCTGTGGAGAGCCTCTCTAAATCTATAACGTGCCCCCTGGCACCAGGACTCAAGGAAAGAAATGCTACATCCCAGACCAGACTCTGCTCAAACTGGGCTCATCCAAGCCCTCTTCATCCCGACCGGTAATTCCAGGACCCCTGCGGCTACAGGGCGAGACACCCTACGGAGAACCTGTCTGGGTCCGTAAACAGAGTCTCCAGGGGTCTGGATTCCAGAAGAATGCCAGGTGCCTTTTTCCTCTAGACGTCTGGGACATCAAAGGGCTGCTAGCGACAACACATCTTCCACCTGTGTAATGGGTACGCCTTAGCTAAATGCGCCCCTCGTCCACACCTTGAGAGTAGTACACTGCCCAGGAAATTCCTCCCTCTGCCCTGGACGCCCAGAAACTAGAGACAGCTTGACTCTATGAAGCATACTTCTGCCTTCCTTTGAGACTTGTAAGAAGCGATTCCTCACACTGCTGTGGGATCCTGAACTCTCATCAGAGCCCAGCCTGTCTGTTGCTGTCTGTCTGTCTGTCTGTCCATAACACTAATAACTCTTCTAATAAATCTTTTGTTGTTGTTGTTTGTTTTGTTTTGTTTGTTTTTCGAGACAGGGTCTCTCTGTGTAGCCTTGGCTGTCCTAGACTAACTTTGTAGACCAGGCTGGCCTCGAACTCACAGCGATCCGCCTGCTTCTGCCTCTGGAGCGCTTGGATTAAAGACGAGCACCCCCCCCCCCCACCCGCCACCACCCCCAGCTCCTAGTAAATCTCTTACTCAAAAGAACAAGCCCAAGACCTTTCACCCATAGACTGCTGAATACTAGGATGGCAAACGCTCTCTCTTCTGGAAGTTTCCTTGTTTCCAGAACTTTTGGATGGTTCTCCTCTCTCCCAGAATCTCTAGATCTTACTGAGAGGGCGGGGCCTCCCTCTGCATGCACAACTGGCCCAAATAAAGCTTGTCTGTGCTACAGCCACCTCCACGCCACAGTCATATCTTTTTCCTCACTCAGCCCTGGAATCCATTTCACAGCAGAGGAATGCCGGTGACCTACCCCAGACAGAAGATGCTGAAAGCTGCTGAAGTGGCTGCAAAAGGGAAGCAGGTGATAACCTGCAAAATCACCATAGCAACCAGGAAAAGGAAAACTTGTCTTACAAAAGAGTCTGTTCTCACACAGCCAGAGAGGCAGAGTCCTCCCTAGATTCCTGTTAACTTTTTTAGCAGGCTTGTGGTTCTTTCCCCCTTCCCCAGCACAGTTGACAGCTCTTCCTTGATTGGTCCTTTTTCCCCCATTTTATTTGCATACCCACATTCGGCCAATCAGGACCCTGTTGGAATCCTATAAGTCCACATGCACAGGCAGAAGTACCATAAACTTGTTGGAGGGAGAAGGCAAGAAGGGGTTCGGGGTCCAACTTTGGCTCAGGTGGGGTGCTGGGTGAGGGGGCTGGCCCTGTGGTGCTCCTGTGCTTTTCAGAGGCTAAAGACTTCAGGGTCTGTTTTGTTTTGTTTTGTTTTGTTTTCCGAGACAGGGTCTCTCTGTGTTAGCCTTGGCTGTCCTGGACTCACTTTGTATACCAGGCTGGCCTCGAACTCACAGCGATCCGCCCACCTCTGCCTCCCGAGTGCTGGGATTAAAGGCGTGCGCCACCATGCCCGGTTAGACTTCAGGATCTGGCTCTCAGCTGGCTCAGTCATCAAAGGAGGGAGACTGTTTTCAAGACTCATTGGGACGGATTTATTAGAGGCCTAAAGCTTCTGTTACCTGGGGCTTCTGCTCCAAGCAGGGTGCTTGCTCAAGCCAGCCTCACTCATTCCTGGCCCAGACCCCAACACAGCACACTTCAGCTGCAAACAGGAGTTTGCCTCTGCCCTTGCTTCAAGCCCCTAAGACTAGCAAGAGACAGGGGACATGCCTGCTGTTCCAGCTACTCCTTTTGGTGATCTGAACACTTGGTCTACAAGGTACTGCTCTTGGTTGTAACCCCCAAAACCCTCTGAAAGCCTTCTCAGGGCTACAGTGGTTCTCTGCTAGCACCCTGCTGGTTGGAGATTCCAAACCTGTTTCATTGACTTGTGGAGTCTCACCAGGCATGGTGGCGCACGCCTTTAATCCCAGCCTCGGCAGGCAGAGGCAGAAGGAGCTCTGTGAGTTCGAGGCCAGCCTGGTCTACAAAGTGAGTCCAGGACAGCCAAGGCTACACAGAGAGACCCTGTCTCAAAAAAAAAAAAGATGTTTCATCCTACTTAATGTTGCTGACCCTGAATCAACAGTAAAGTACCTCCTGTTTGTACCTCCCACCCATCTCTCCATTTCATGCGTGGAGGGGGTTGTGGCAAGGACCTGTGGCTGGAAACAAGCTATTTCACTAACAAAAGTTCAAGTCTGAGGTAGTAGAGGAGACAGAAAGAGCAGCTGGTATGTGTTCTGTGCCTTTCCCTTGGAGACTCAAACAAACATCTACTTATTCCAGAGAGGGGATGAATGACAGGCCAAAGCAAAGACTCAACCAAAGTCCAACTTAACAAACCAATGAGTTCATTGGGGTTACTTACAAGAGGAGTACAAATCATTCACAAGTCCATGAAGCATAGGTGACAAGTCCGAGCAGCTAGTTGTGTCTCTTTTCCCTAGCAATTTGTTACTGCTTATGTCATGGTAGGGAGGGGATCTTGTGAATCCTGTAAGTTTCAGGAACTTCCTGACCATTACATGTTTTAATTCCCTGAGTCCTTTTGTTTTGTTTTGATTTTGGACACAGGGTTTCTCTTTGTAGCCCTGGCCATCCTGAAATTCACTTTGTAGACCATGATGGTCTTGAACTCAGAGATCTGCCTACCTCTGCCTGGCAAGTGCTGGGATTAAAGGTGTGCACCTCACTACACAGGGCTTAGTCCCTGGTTTCAACAAAAGGAGGGCATTGCTACACAACATTGGATAAATGCTTTCTATAAAATGTAACATAATGGAGAAAACTGTGTTTATATAATTAGAGAAGGGTAAAAAATAATTAGAGACGAGATCCATAGACTAAGGTACAGATAAATTGTTCTGTGAAAACTGTACAATAGCAATTGTAGCAGTGAAATTGTATAACATGCAACTTACTCATAAGAAGTGACACTTAAAAAGTTTGTGAAATTAAAAGTCTTATGAAATATACACACTATTAATAAAAATGTATTGCTTAGTAATAACATGTGAAAAGAAATGAAAGCAATGTAGTAGCTGTGTAAATGCAAATTCAAGGTGGGAGTTACTGCTGAGGTGAAGGCAACAGTAGAAGTTGCTAAGTGACGAAGTGACGAAAAGTTCATTGGAAGTTATTTCAGTTCTTCTGGTGGGTGTCAAGCTGAAGATGTGTTCCTTATGTTGGTTTATTTGATAAGAACGGATCTTTCCCATGCAATGTGCCTGTATATATCACACGTGTGCAGTGCGAGTGAGGGCCAGAAGAGGGCGCTTAAGATTCCCTGAAACAGGAGTTACACCGCCCTGTAGGTGCTGAGAATCAACAGTGAGTCCTCAGGAAGAGCAGCTGGTGCCCTCGGCCCCTGAGTCATCTATCGAGACCCCGTTATGTTCCTTTTTTTCCTGCACTAATTTAATTTAAACAGATCATACGAAGTCTACTGGTTATAGCATACTGGCAACCAGTTCTGTGGCCTTCAGATCCACTTGAAAAAGAAGACCGTATCTATACATTTTCTGGGGTCTTCCAACCAAACCACGTTATGGAGGACTGGGGAGCAAAATCAAGGCCCTGGGAAAAACTGCAGTATCCGGACATCAAATACCTCATCCCCACCATGTACACAAAAACGCCTTCCTCAGATGCTTAAAAAAAATTTTGAGAGAGAAGGAGCCACAAAAACCCTCATTTTCCAAGGGCTCAAACAAAAGAGGGATGCATCACATGGGCCTCCCTCCCACGCCGGCGCGCCAGTGATGTCACCAATCTGCGCCCTAGCCATTGATTCCCGACTGAAGGTGGACTGCTACGCCTTGGGACCAGCCCGGAAGGTCCACCGCAGCCTCGGACACACGAGTGGGCAGCGTCCGAGGAGTCGCGCGCGGGTAAGAGGCTCCTCTCCTCCCGCGGGCCGCCACCCCCGCAGCCCGCGGCTCCGGGGAAGGAGACGCGGGGAGCGGCGGTGGAGGCGGCGGGCACGGCGGGGCTGTGCGGATGCTGGGGCGCTCGGGCGGGCGGGAGCCGCTGGGTACCGGAGGCCCTCCTGCCGAGCGTGCCCTTCCCCGCAGATGCGCGGGACCGGCGGCGCCTGACCCCGGGAGCCAGCACGGCGTCCTGGCGTGGCTGGCACGGGGCCGCGGAGGTGCCCGCCGTGGGTTCCCACGCGGGGTCGCGGGCGCGGCGCTCAGCCTCGGGCTGGCCCTGAAGCAGGAGGCCTTGTTGCGTCACCTGCCTTTCCTTCGTCTGTTTGGCTTGGTTCTTGGGCTGTGCCGGAGGGTAAGTTGGCCCGAGGCGTTCTGTATCGGTATTAGAGCCCGGGAAACTTGGCCGTGGGCTTATGAACGCCCAGAGGGGAGAGTGCAAGCGTGCAAGTCAGCCGCGGGGAGGACAGCGGCACACTGAGGCCTCCGAGGCTGGCTGCAGGGGGAGGAGGACAGGTTGCTAGAGCAGGTCATTAGGGACGGAGGATGCAGGAGCGTCAAATTGTGGCCAGTTGAGTGACGATGCCAACTTACTTCTCTAGGAAAAAGGTCTTGTTCCCATCGTTTTAAGGATCCTGAAAAACATCGGTGTCGTTTACAGTTGAGTGTTCGCTGTATGGGAGGCAGAGAAGGACAGTGGAGTGGGCATGGATGGTAGAATCAGGCCCACTGTTTTCTCAGCAGTGTGACGTTGAGTTATTTAACCTCTCCCGGGCTCCTCCTTGGCCTTAGCTACAAAATGAAGAAAATTATGCCTCCGTTGACCTGCTGTCAGAATTTAAGGGGGCTAGCGGTGATGAGGGGCTGGCATGCAGGCATTGCTGCTGCTGCTGCTGCTGCTGCTGCTCGTCGGTCGTGTAGCTTCAGAGGCTGAAGATATTTGTGCTGTTTGCTCTCCTGCCGCTCTTTCCCTGCTGCAGACTGCATAGACTGCACAAAATTCTAGAGCTGAACCAAGAGTCAGTTAAGAGTCTATTTTATTGTACTAGTTAGTTACACCTTCTCTTTTTTGAGCATTTGCTCCTGCTGCTGTGTCAGGGCCTTCACATACACTATGTTATTTAACCTGGCCAACAACCTAGTGCTGTAAGTACTGTTCCCATTTCACAGATGGCAGAAGGTAAGTCTTGGCCAGGGCCCTTGTACTGCCGCAGAGCTAGAACCTCTGGCCAAACCATCAGGCTATATGGTTTGGGTGTTCATCTTTCTTAGCGACTAGGGCCCTGGCAATGTGAAGGTGACATGGTCAGGGGGAGGACAGGCGATATGGACAGCGTATGGTGGACAGTGCATCATCTCTTGTGAGACTAGCATCTAATTGTGGAAGCAATACGTGCTTTTTTATTTTACATCCGACCCAGCATTGTCCAGATATGAGCCAAGATTTAGCTTTTGTTGTTGTTGTTGTTGTTAGGGGTGGAGGGGAAGGTTCCCGGGCCTGAGCATACATGCAGAACTCGAATCCTGGACAGACATTAGATATTTGGTGATTGCTTGTAGAAAGAAGGAGGAGGAGGAAGAGGGGGGAAAAAACCCTGAGGCACCATTACTCTTGCCAGCAGGAGACCTAGCGTTTATCCTTAATCTGCTATTTTTACACTTCACACACTGTCAGGCAGCATCTTACTGATTTGTAGACCCAAAGATCTGAAGCTGCCTTTTAGACCAAGATTGGCATTATTATCTGTGACAAATTGATTTGCGTTTTGAAGCCTGCGAACAGCAGAGTCTGCGCTCTCGGGGCTTTTGCTGGGATCCCTTGAGCCACAGCAATTTGTTTTGCTGCGGCGTCTGGTAAAACCTGACCTTAGCGGCACAGCTGTTTGAAAGCTTTCACGTTTTTTCTCTCGAAAGCACCGGATGATTGTTTGGCATCGGGGATAAAGAGTTTGGAATATTAAGTTTCTCGAAAATTCAAGTGTTTAGGGAAGATCTGTGGCTAGGGCTGTGCCAACTCCACGCAAGCTGGAGTCACCTGAGAGGAGGGGCCTCAGCTGAGAAACGACCCCTGAGGTCGTCTGTAGGCAAGCCTGTGTGTGGGGCATTTTCTTAATGGGTGGCTGCCCTAAGTCGTGACTTTATGGCTAGCTGTCTTCTAGCATGGCAGCTAATCACTGTGGACCTGGGGTGGGGGTGGGGTACGTTCTGTGGCTGGACAGGTCGGCATCATAGGCCCTCTCCCAGGGTGGTGATGCACACTGTTTCCTCATAACCACAGAGGAGGCAGAGGCAGCAGGTGTCAGCTGTTTACGGGTGCATTCTCCTCTTACCCTTTTAAGGCCATTCTACAAGAGCTTTCGACCTGAAAGGAATCTACCTGGTTTTGTGTGTCCACCACACAGTGTTTCTCATCCAGCCCATGCGTTCATGCTGTTTGCCTTCCTGACTGCTTCTGGCTGGTCCTTTGTACTTCAGTTATGCTTCGGAGAAGGTGTCCTTCAGTGGATTGGGATGGTTAGCGCTAATTGTCAACACAGCCTGGAATTAACTGGGAAGAGTCTCGGTGACGGGCTGTCTACATAGGGTTGGCCTATGGACGCGTCTGAGAGGGGACTGTCTTCATTAAGCCTGCTGATGTGGGAAGTCTCAGCCTCCTGTGGGCAGCACCATTCCTAAGGCAGGGGTTCTAGTAATCGAGGTGGCGCACACCTATGATCCCAGCACTCAGGGAGGCAGAGGTAGGCAGATCGCTGTAAGTTCGAGGCCAGCCTGGTCCACAAAGTGAGTCCAGGACAGTCAAGGCTACACAGTGGGGAACTCGGGCTGAACACAAGCAAATGCTGGTGTATCCACTCATTCCTCTGTGCGCCTGACTGGAGATGTGATATGGCTAGCTGTTCAAATCCTGCTTTGCCTTCTCCAGACTGGTGGACTGTGGTCTAGAATTTGAAGCAATAGTACGCCTCCCCTAAGTGGCTTTCTGTCAGGGTATTTTTGTCACAGCAGAAGGGAGACTAGAACACAGGAGGTTGTTTCTGGGTTCGTTTGAGGCAGGGTCTTAAAATGTGGCACAGGCTAACCTGGAGCCAGTGTGGGCCCAGCTGGCCTGGAGTTTCCAAAGATCCTCCTGCCCCAGTCTGCTGAGTGCTGGGGTTGCAGGTGCACCGCCATGCCACACGCTCACTCCTGGAAGGCAGGCGCTGGTGCTCTGTATTTCTCCCCGCTTAGCACTGGTGTTTTCCTTGGGGCTAGGGCAGTAGTTGGCATGTAGCCAGTGCCCAGGAAATGTCTATTAAGTAAGTGGGTGAAGCAAATGATGTTGTGGGGTGGGCGAGGAGCCAGTGTGCCAGACAGACAATCTTACTATAAAGGTCTGAGACTCCATTCCACCCGGACATTTCAGGGAGGCAGCATGGGTGCGTTCCTGCAGAGGCCAAGCAGAAATCCCACCCTGTGTGATAGCCTTCTAGAACTTACTGATTTGTTTGAGAATGAGTCTGTCTTGCCATGTCCCCCAAGCTGGCCTTGAACTCACGGAGTTCTCCTGCCTCAGCCTTTCAAGTAACCGGGACCACAGGCTACATTACCTCACCTGCTCCCTGCTGTACTTTGATAGGGTGTGTTAGGGTTTTGTTTCTATTTCGAGGTGTTCTCTCCCTTGGAATATTTATTTTAAATATTTCCTCTAATGCCTAAAATGTGCCAGGCCTTAGCATTAGCAAATGTCCTGACCTGTTAGAGCCCTTTAATTAAAAAAAACAAAAAATGTTTTCAAAGCACATCAACTCATTCTCAAACTGGATAAAATTCTCAGACTAGGTTTTGGGGGTCGGTGTTATGAACTTGGAAGTGTCATGTCTTTTTAAATACCAAAACACCCAGGAAAGGCTTTCAAAGAAAAGAAGAGGAAAGAAAGATCTCCATTAGAGGTCCGCCGAGACGGCTCATGCGTTCAGAGTGCTGCCGGTGTCCCTGAGCACCTGGGTTCAGCTCCACTGTCCACAGGGCAGCTCACAGGATGCTGTAACCCCAGTTGCAGGGGATTCGATGCCTCTCCTGGCCTGTGCAGGCGCTGCATGCATGTGGTATACATACATGCACATGCAGGCAAGACACTCATACACAGAAAGAAAAAAATGATAAAAACAAAAGAGGCTTCACCTACTTTATGTGTCTTTATGTCATCCTTAAGGCACAGCTTCCAGGAGCAGCCTGGTGTTCCTCTCCCCTCAGCTAGGGTAGGTACCATCCTTGAAGACAATTGCTTTTCACTTCAGCCAGACAGGTAGATGGAGCCTGACCTGCCGCCCTCAGCGGGACTTAGCTACACCGCTGCTCTCTCCGAGCAGGTTGAGCATGTCTGGGGGCCTGCTGAAACACCTAACTTCCACACCCTCTGGAGATCACATCCATCTTCATAGTTCTGTGCTCTTGACCACAAACCACCTCCCCCAATGACAGCACAACAGGGGGGAGATGCCCTTTTCTTTTAATCATAAGAACAAAAGTTAAGTCTCAGCCTGGCCTGGTGGTGCAAGGCTGCAGCACTGCCTACCCAGACTGCTGAAGAAGATTGTGTGCAGGGTCTGCCCAGTAACCTAGCAAGACCCTAATCTTTAAATAAAACCAGGAAAGGCAAAATGAGGGTGAGGTGCGCTTAGGCCTATAGCTCAGTGGTGCAGGCACTGGCTTAGCACGCAGGAGGCCCTAGGTTCATTCTCGGCACTGACATAGAAAGAGAAAGGGTGGGGGTGCTTTTCATACAAATAAACTCTTAGGGCAGGGGGTCACTGCTGAACCTTGCGCTGGCTCCAGGTGTCTGAACTCCAGCTCCTGCGAGCCCCGCTCCTCTGCTGGAATGCCACGGCCTGATGTGCTTCCCAAAGTGAACGAGGAGCGAGCGGCCCTTATACCAGAGTCTTGGGACCAGAAGTGTGTAGAGGAATTTTAATTTAGAACATGGCTGCTCTGGTAAGAGATCATAGCCAAAGACCTTCTAGGTCTGTGAGATCCAGCTAGAATACAAACACACCATTAATCCAGGAGACAGAGGCCAGAGGCAGAGTTCAAGGCCAGCCTGGTGTAGAGCAAGTTTCAGGTAAGAGCAAGTTTCAAGTATAGAAGCAAGGTCAGGCATGGTGGTACACAAACAAAGAAGGTAAAGTTAGTTTGTAGAAGGAAGCACCCATGTTTGAAAGTGGTGTCTAGTTGAGGGCCAGAAAAAAGTGACAAAGCAGAGAAAGATTTGTCAGAGTAGGATATGCCCAAGTCTCATGAGAAGAGAGAGAACGGGGCTACTTAAGGGCAGTGAAGGGGGCGGGGGGGGGGGGGGGGAGGCAGTTTTACCGAGAGAGTTTTCCAGAAAGAGGTTGAAGGCGGAATGAACCAGAGAATGAGAAGGAGCCAGGAGATCATAACGTATTGTTGGAGTTAGTTTGAAGCCAAGCAGAGAAATTCAGAGGCCAAGAGAAAAGCCAGATTGAATAAGTCAGCTCAGAGAAGAACTTGAGCCAGAACAGCTGAGTTGAACCAGCCAGCCCAGAGCTCAGAAAGAACAAGTAAGGGTGAGCTTATTAAGCAGTAAGTCTCAGAGGTTGAAAACATAGGGCCTAGGTTAGATTGTACGGAGGCTAGAAGCTTCCAGGGCTGGGCCTAGGTTAGCAGACAGAGGCAATAACCCTCCCAGACAACAATTACTTCAGGCAGATAAAAGTTCTTTTTACATATGGCACTCAATGTGGTTGGTAAGAAAACCCAACATGATAGGAGGAGGAGGAGGAGGAGGAGGAGGAGGAGGAGGAGGAGGAGGAGGAAGAAAAGAAGAAGAAGAAGAAGAAGAAGAAGAAGAAGAAGAAGAAGAAGAAGAAGAAGAAGAAGAAGAAAGCCTACAAATGTTCCAGAAACAGGATACCTGACAGGACCGCCACAGAGGACAGGAGGCGTCTGGCACAAAGTTGGGGAGGAGAAATTCGCCTGGTATCATCTCCAGAGGGAAGATGCAGTTCTTCAGGTTCCACTGGATGCCCAGAGAGATGGAGCTGCGGGAGCCGCTGAGACAGTGATTCACAGTAAGCCACCCCAAATGACAGGTTTAATTATGTAGACAGACTTTTCCTGCGTTAAAAATGGGAAGCTCCGTTTCAGATCCCTTGAGAACAAGGGGAGGAGTTGAGGGGATTGAAGCCTTGCTTGGAAAAGCCACTGCAGTTCTCGTTGCAATTATGACCACCGGAGTAAACCTTCTACTGTCAGTTGCAATCATTATATTTTTCCTCTCTAAAAAGGATGAAAAATAGCTATAAAACAAGAAAATTGGGGCTGGAGAGATGGCTCAGTGGTTAAGAGCACTACTTGCTCTTCCAAAGGACCCGGGTTCAATTCCCAGCACCCACATGGTAGCTCACAACTGTCTGTAACTCCAAGATCTGACACTCTCATTCTAAAGCACATTAAAATTAAATAAAATATTTTTAAAAACCCAAGAAAATTAGCTATGATAATACAAAGGTTTGAGAGACAAGAGACAGAGGAACTAAGAGAACAGAAAATACTTAATTGTGAACCCATGGGCCTAATGACATTAAGGATCAGGGTAGACGGCCCATTGATAATATAAGAAGCCTGGCTTCCTGGAGTGGAGCCCAGCTCATAGTGTGGAGCTGGGTATGTGAGGCTGCCCGAGTGTCTAGCTCATGTGTGGATTCAGAAAGATCTAATTGTGCCTTGATAGAAACGGAAATAAGATTAGCTGAAAGACACTGGATGGTGGGAAAACTACTGAATTAGATCAACCTGTACACTTTAAAGATGTTTTAACATCATAATGGAGCTTAGGAAATATGTTATGTTGGGGAAGAAGTTTTGCCTATATTTCCACAGGGGATGAAAGACTGTGGGTTGCATGGAAATTGATAAAGATCTGGTCTGAATAAGAGAAGCTTCCAGATGAAAACTTTCTGAGAGAGACTCAGAAAGACAGCAACTCAGACAACGCAGAAAGCAGATCCCCCTGTGTGGAGTCAGATAGTCCCTCAGACTGGCAGACTGGAAACTTCGATGCTGTAGTGGACTGTTGCTGAAGGACAGATGACCAGGACTGCAGTGATGGAGGACCATCGCATCAATGCCGAGTGGATCTTCACAAGGAAATTAGGAAATGTTAAGATTCTGGGATTGATCATTGTTTCTATTGTTCAGAACATGGCTGCTCTGGCAAGAGATCACATCCAAAGATCTTCTAGGTCTGTGTGGCCCAGCTGGAATACAAACACACTTTTAATCCAGGAGACAGAGACGAACAGATCTGAGTTCAAGGCCACCCTGGTATAGAGCAAATTTCAGGTAAAGAAAAGCTTAGGTCCAGGCGTGGTGGTATTCACCTTTAATCCCAAACAATGAAGGTAAAGTTAGTTTGTAGAAGGAAGCACCCATGTTTGGAAGTGATGTCTAATTGAGTGGCAGAAAAAAGTGACGAGAAAGTGTCAGAGAAAGATCTGACAGAATAGGACAGACTCAGCGCTCACAAGAACAGAGAAGAAAGGGAACCTACGAGAGAGAGAGAGAGAGAGAGAGAGAGAGAGAGAGCGCAAGCAAGCAAGCTTTACTGGGACCGTAATAAAGAGGTTGCAGAGAGGAAACTCAGATAAAGACCAGCTGAAGATTAGAAAAGATTTCTGAAGTTAGCTTGAGACCAAGCGGAGAAATTCAGAGGCCAAGCGAAAAGCCAGGTTATAAGTCAGCTTGAAGACGAGTTTGAGCCAGAACAGCTGAGTTGAACCAGCCAGCCCAGAGCTCAGAAAGAACAAGTAAGGGTGAGCTTATTAAGCAGTAAGTCTCAGAGGCTGAAAACCTAGACCTAGGTTAGACTGTACGGAGGCTAGAAGCTTCCAGGACTAGGTCTAGGTTAGCAGGAGGCAGTGAGCCCCAGAGACAACGATTTAAACAGGCGAATAAAAGATCCTTTTGCATAAATGTTTTGGATATTGGTGTGTGTGTGTGTATGTGGGGGGGGGGGTGTTAGGGTGCGCGCGCGCGCACGTGTGTTAGATTTAGAGGGTATTTGCATATGCACAATGAGATGTCTTAGAAAACGGGCCAGAGACTAAACCCAGATGTCCTTATGTCTTCCCACATGCCTTACACACAGCCTGAATGCAGCATCACACAGTGGCTTTTAGTAGTTGGTGTGTGAAGCAGTTTCATGGTATAGAATTTTATGTGTGGACCACAGCAGAGCTCAGAAGGCTGCAGCTGGAGCATTGCTCTCAGATATTTGGGATGCTCAACTCATAGCAGCTCCCGCTGCCTTCCACAGCAGCGAAGCATGCCCTGTGTGGCTTTCTGCCCTACATAGTGAAGTGTTTACACCAAAAATGAGAAAAACTTAAGATTCGTGATTTTTTGTTTTGTTTTGTTTTTAAGATGTATTTTATTTATTATGTATGCAGTGTTTTGCTTGCATGTACACCTACAGGCCAGAAGAGGACACTAGATCTCATTACATGTGGTTGCTGGGAATTGAACTCAGGACCTCTGGAAGAGCAGACAGTGCTCTTAACCTCTGCCCCTTAAAATTAGTTTTTTAAATATCTGGTTTTAAGTTACATTTTATTATGATTAAGTGAACGTTTAAAATATCTGTTAACTGCTTTTTATATTCAAAATTCTTAGTAGATATTTGTGTGTTTCTCCTCTTCTCTGGGGGCTGTTGGCCCCCCACCTAGGCAAGAGGAGCAGAAGAAGCAGGTAGGGCTTGGCAGGCCTTCAGCACTGTGGAGATCACACGCTCCAGGAAACACTTCAGGAGCTAGTACAGCTTTACTCAGGGAGAACAAAGGCTGTATAGCCCCTGGGGAGTGGGTGGGGCCTTCCAGGACAGGTGCACATCATTGGTTGGAACCAGGTACTTTAAGGATGCTTGTTTTGCATTAGGCAGCACACTCCTGTCATATGAACGGGAACACAGCACCTAGTTATCCTGTAGCTGCAGGGAGCTGTGTCAGGGCCATATATCAAGTGTGGTTGGGGGCGTCTATGTCTACAGACTCTCCAGATGGAGTCAGGCAGAGAGCCGAGGCCCTGCTGGGGAGAGGGCGGCCTGCACCTAGTGCTGAGCTCAGAGTGGCTATCTGGACCTGGACCAGGAGGACTGCAACCTCAAACAGCAGGGTCCTTCCAACATAATTGTTTATTTATTGTACTTAAGTGAATTCAAAAAGTAAATTGCATAGATGCTCCAGAGTTCTCAACCTGTGGGCCAAGACCCCTTTGGCAAACCTCTATCTCCAAAAATATCTACATTGCAATTCATACTAGGAGCAAGTTTCTACCTGAACAGTACCAGTGCCTGTTTCTTGTCCCTACTACTGACGTCAGCTCCTGTCCTCAAGTCCCTCACCACAGGTCTGCTCTAAACTTTCATGTAAGGGGAATTATGCAGTATATACTTTCTGTGCTTCTGGTTTTGTTTGTTTGCTGTTTGGTTTTTTGAGACAGTCTGACAAAGCCCAGGCTGACTGTGAACTTGTTACGTAGCTAAGAGTCACCTTGAACACCTGACTCTCCTCTCTCCCTCCTAAGTGGTGGTATTAAAACCATTTCTCACCATGCCCAGCTTGCAATATCTACTTGGTATGTGTGTGGTGTGTGTGTGTGTATCCATGTGCATGAAAGTGCATGTGTGTGATGTATGTGTGTATCCATGTGCATGTGAGTGCACGTGTGTGGTGTGTGTGTGTGTATATCCATGTGCATGAGAGTGCATTGTGTGGTGTATGTGTGTATATCCATGTGCATGTGAGTGCATGTGTGTGGTGTATGTGTGTATATCCATGTGCATGTGAGTGCATGTGTGTGGGGTGTGTGTGTATCCATGTGCATGTGAATGCATGTGTGTGGTGTATGTGTGTATATCCATGTGCATGTGAGTGCATGTGTATATTATGTGTGTGTATCCATGTGCATGTGAGTGCATGTGTGTGGTGTGTGTGTGTATCCATGTGCATGTGAGTGCATGTGTGTGGTGTGTGTGTATATCCATGTGCATGTGAGTGCATGTGTGTGGTGTGTGTGTATATCCATGTGCATGTGAGTGCACGTGTGTGTGTATCCATGTGCATGTGAGTGCATGTGTGTGGTGTGTGTGTATATCCATGTGCATGTGAGTGCATGTGTGTGGTGTATGTGTGTGTATCCATGTGCATGTGAGTGCATTGTGTGGTGTGTGTATATCCATGTACATGTGAGTGCATGTGTGTGGTGTATGTGTGTGTATCCATGTGCATGTGAGTGCATGTGGGTGGTGTGTGTGTGTGTCTGAGTGCATGTGTGTGGTGTATGTGTGTGTATCCATGTCCATGTGTATGGTGTATGTGTGTGTATCCATGTGCATGTGAGTGCATGTGGGTGGTGTATGTGTGTATATCCATGTGCATGTGAGTGCATTGTGTGGTGTGTGTATATCCATGTGCATGTGAGTGCATGTGTGTGGTGTATGTGTGTATATCCATGTGCATGTGAGTGCATGTGTGTGGTGTATGTGTGTGTATCCATGTGCATGTGAGTGCATGTGTGTGGTGTATGTGTGTATATCCATGTGCATGTGTGTGGTGTATGTGTGTATATCCATGTGCATGTGAGTGCATTGTGTGGTGTGTGTATATCCATGTGCATGTGAGTGCATGTGTGTGGTGTATGTGTGTATATCCATGTGCATGTGTGTGGTGTATGTGTGTGTATCCATGTGCATGTGAGTGCATGTGTGTGGTGTATGTGTGTGTATCCATGTGCATGTGAGTGCATGTGTGTGGTGTATGTGTGTATATCCATGTGCATGTGAGTGCATGTGGAGACCAGAGTTAGACACTGAGTGTCTCCCTTCATTTCTCTCCATCTTGTTTTCTGAGTCAAGGTTCTTCGTTTAAGGTGGAGCTTTGCACCAATTCAGCTGCCCAGTAAGCCCCGGTGCCCTGGCCCTCCAGCGCCAGGTGCACACTGCTCTGTCCCGAGTTTTGTGTGAGTGCCGGGATCCAGACTGAGCTTGGTTACACCTGTGACAGACACTTGGCTAACTGAGGTGTCTGCAGTTATGCAGCCAATGCACTGAGGTGTTTGTCAGTACTTGAAGAGCGTTCATATGGCTGCAACTGGGGCTAACGGTTACAGGGCCTGGGGTGCTTTAATCCTTGCACTCGAGAGGCAGAGGCAGGCAGAGCTCTGTGAGTTCAAGGCCAGCCTGGTCTACAGAGTGAGATCCGGTCTCAAAAGAAAATAAAGTTTAAGGATAAGGGTGCGGGGCTTAGTAGGTAAAATGCGTGCAAAGGACCTTGGTTTGATCCTCACAACCCAGGTTTAAAACAAAACAACAAACAAACCAGCCCCTGCCCACACAGTAGTGTACACGTGTGATCCTGGTACTGAGGAGGTGGAGACGGGCGGATCCCTGTGATCCCT
Organism: Acomys minous; assembly: GCF_964271855.1. Taxonomy (NCBI): domain Eukaryota; kingdom Metazoa; phylum Chordata; class Mammalia; order Rodentia; family Muridae; genus Acomys; species Acomys minous. Next base: position 61,978,583 of record NC_140499.1, read on the forward strand.
GTGGTATGATGGTCAGACAGTCCCACTTAGTTGGTAAGCTTCAGGCCAATAAGAGACCCTCTCTCAACAAAGATCATGTATGTGCTCACATGTACATTTTTTGTGACTCAGCCTGTATTTTTTTTTAAAGATTTATTTATTTATTATGGATACAGATCTTGTTATAGACGGTTGTGAGCCAACATGTGGTTGCTGGGAATTGAACTCATGACCTTTGGAAGAGCAGTCAGTGCTCTTAACCTCTGAGCCATCTCTCCAGCCCACTCAGCCTATATTTTAACAGAAAGTACATGTTCTCTGGCCTTCACATACATGTAGGTGTGCGCATACACACACACAAACACGAAAACTCACATACATGTGCACACTAAAAAAGAATACACATGTAAACATCTGTAAACACACACCCCCAATTTTCTATTGTGGTTCTTAAGCAAGTTTTAAGGACACAGTTCAAGGGAGCTGGAGAGATGGTTCAGAGGTTAAGAGCACTGACTGCTCCTCCAGAGGTCCTGAGTTCAATTCCCAGCAACCACATGGTGGCTCACAACCATCTATAATGAGATCTGGCGCCCTCTTGTGGCCTGCAGGTGTATGTGCAGGCAGAACACTGTATACATAATTAATAAATAAATAATCTTTAAAAAAAAAAAAAGGACACAGTTCGAGTATATAGACACGTGTGAGCAGCTTTCCAGGTTGACTGTTAGCCATGTCACTGATTACATTGTTTAGGTAGTCCAGCGATGCAGTGATACAGTCTTTTTATAATCATTGTTAACTGAAATTAGACCTAGGTAAGACTTTTAGTACAATGCCCAGTTGCTTCTCAAAACCTTTGGGTTGTCAGTTTAACTTTAAAAGATAGGTCCTAGATTGTTCTTGTTCTTTTTTCTTTCTTTCTTTCTTCCTTTTAGTTTTATTCTATGTGTATGAGTGTTTTGTCTATGTGTGTATCTGTGTACCATGTCGGGTTCCATGGCACCCATAGAGAATGAGGAGGCCTAGGATCTGAAGTCAGCTCCTCTGCAAGAGCAACAAGTGTTCTTTTAGCTGCTGTGCCATCTCTTCAGTCCCTCCTCCTCCTCTCCACCCCCTCTCCCTCTCATCTCTCGGGACAGGGTCTTATTGTGTGGCCGAAGCGGTGTAGACCAGGCTGGCCTCGAATCCAGAGATCTGCCTGCCTCTTCCTCCTGAGTGCTGGGCCGAAAGGCTAGAGTCATCATACCTGGCTATTTTTTTTTCTTTGTTTTTTGAAGCAGGGCCTCACTATTTAGCCCAGGTTAGCCTTCAAAGCCTCCAGGTTGTTGTGATTAGAGGCCTGTGCCACCATGCTGGCTGCTTCTCTTGACTGGGTCAGTGTAGAATAGTCACCGAATGAGTATCTGCAGGACCCTGCCGTGTCAGGATGAGTATCAGTGAGTACTTTATCTACAGGACCCTGCTGTGTCAGGATGAGAGTCAGCGAGTACTTTATCTGCAGGACCCTGCTGCATCAGGAGAGTGGAAGCTGATACTGCACAAGCAAGTAGACTTGATTAACAAAACGACTGTGTAAATGTGTAAATACAGCTAGTAAGCAGAAAAGAAGGCCCTAGGGTTGTGGGCTTCTGTCCTTTGGTGTTGGAAGGGAACAGAAACCGGACTGCAAGAGTGTGATTTGACTGTTGTGCAAACAAGATGGAGGGTGGGCCAAGCCAACAGCAGGTAATGGGGCAGACATTGTGTTGGAACTGAACCTTTGTCTAGTGGGTAACCTTGACTAATGGTTGGCCCCTTGGGTAGCAGTAACTGAGTCAGATTTGAGAGCACTTTGGAGAAGGCCAGGTAGGTTCCTAGAATCAAATAGTAGATCATGAAGGCCCCCATGGAGTTCCAGAGATAGCAGTAAGCATTCTCAGTTTTACCTGTTTGATTTTTTTTTTTTAAACAAAGCTTACTACGTAGCCTAGGCTGGCCTCAAACATTTGGCTCTATCAGTTTAGAAAGCCTCCTGTGTGCGTCCCGAGTGCTGCCATCACAGGTGTTGATGACACTTTACACAGGGCGTGGCAGTTGCTCCGTGTGTTTGTTGGAAAGCTGAGCATGTGTGCTTGCCCAGCCAGGCCTACGGTGCCCCAGACCACCATAACAAAACCTGCAGACAGGTGGCTCCGCTCTACAGCTGCTTCCCACAGCTCTGGTGGCTGCTGGGCGCCACTGCGCTGAAGTGGAAGTCGGGGCTGAGGAGGAAGTGCCTGGCCTTGCGTGCTCCTGGCGACCACTGGCATTGCTCAGCTTGGGGCTGGAATCCCTCCACGCTGACGTCACAGAACCTTTCCTCTGCAGACAGCTGGAGACTTATGTGAATTTGTCAAGAGTAAAAGAATGACACGTGAAGACGAGCTGGAAGGCGTGGCATGGGCGTGGTGACACACACCTGTAATGCCAGCGCTTAGACTTGATTAACAACACGGTGGAATCCGATTGATTTCAAAGAAGGAAAAGAGGAGTTAGAGATGGCAGAGCCATATAATTCCCTGCACAGGGAAGGCTGTGGAAGACTGTGAGCAGCCAGCAGTGGCTCTGAAAGCGCCATAGTAGCAAGTAGCTGGCCCCTCACCCTGGAAGTGTCCCCCTCGGTCTCTGCTCCAAGACAGCAGGAGACACTGTACATTACCTTTAAATTCTGTTAGGAAGATGAAGTAAAAACTGCTCAATTAACAGGGAGAAACAGGAGGCAGAGGCAGATGGAGCTCTGAGTTCAAGGCTAGCTTGGTCTTCAGAGCAAGTTTCAGGACAGCCAAGGCTACACAAAGAAACCCTGTTGGGGAGTAGGGGTGGCGGGGGGAGGGCAAGTAAATTCCACGTATTGGTTGTTTCATAAATTGGTGATTCAATAATTTGTCCGTGTCCAATTTTTTGTCATGGCCAAAAATTTGTCCAAACTGGCTTCCTGTGAATTGGCTGTTAGTGAAATCCACCTGCTTCCCAAGAAGCACTGCGGCACTCAGGGCCCAGTGAGTTGTCGCTGTCCTGATACAGCACTTAGCTCCTCTGCTTCCCACAGCTGAAGGTGGGGCCATTGTCCTGCTGGAACTAGGACTGAGCAGGACTCACAGGCTGGGACTGAGGAGAGGGAGGAAAAAGCAGTGGATAAGAATCCCTTACTTTGCCAGCACTGGCGGCGCACTCCTTTAATCCCAGCACTTGGGAGGCAGAGGCAGGCGGATCGCTGTGAGTTCAAGATCAGCCTGGTCTACAAAAGGGAGTCCAAGACAGCCAAGGCTACACAGAGAAACCCCGCCTCAAAAAACCAAAGGGGAGAGGGAGAGTCCTTTACCTTGAGTCCTAACTTAGTGGAAGCCAGATGTGGGCTGGTAGCTGAGTCTCTCTACTAGCCAGAGTCACCCCAGCAGCTGATCGGGTGCTGCCCACAGGACTTAGCTTACACAGGGCAGGCAGCCTGGGTGCCAGATGGGATTTCATATGTAGAGCCACTGGGTTTATAGTCGCTGTGTGGGCTGCTCATGATGTGCACACAGAAGGTTCTACATAAGACTGTTAGCCGTTGTTTTCACACGATTGTTTTACCATTGTTGTTAACACTATAACTTTATTGTGTAGCTGCTCACATTGCCTGGCACAGACATCTTTTCATTTACTGGAGAACTCTGACTCAGTAACAGAAGCATGTCCCTTCTTCAGGAGATCTCTGGGGGCTTTGGGGGGGGGGGGAAGTGGGAGGTGGAGGCACCCAAAACTATTCTTGTTTTCTGGTAATTTCAAAAATTGGAAGTTTGGCTTGGTGGCACACACCTGCGCTCCCAGCCCTTGGAAGGCAGAGGTAGCATAGTAAGAGCTCAGAGTCGGCTTCAGCTCTATATGGAGTCGAAGGAGACCCTGGACGATAGCAAAACAAACACCAACAAAAACACCGAAGGCTGGTTCTGGCTACCGACACCCCTAGAATCTCAGGGTCAGTGTGGCTGGCTCACCCTTCACTCGTCTGTCTCCTGAAGCCTGGCAGGTTAGCTGAGCAAGCTGGATTGCTAGAGGCCAGTGAGTTAGAAAATGAGTGTTTCAGGCGTAGTAGCTGTTTGGTGGAAAGACAGCCCGATGGTAGATATCGAAGAAGCTGGCATGGTGGTACACAGCTACGTCCCAGCACTCAGAAGCCAAGGCAGGATTCCGGGCTAGCCTGGGCTACATAGCAAGTTCCTGGACAGCCAGGAATATGCAATAAGACCTGGGGACAGAAGGGAGAAGATGAGAAAAAGGACGGAGAGGACAGAGACTAATAAATCTATGCCTAGCCGCTCCACAGCTTCTGTTTAAGAGCTGGGTTGTCGGGTGGGGCTGTGGCTCAGTGGTAGAGCACTTGCCTTAGCGTCGCCAAGGCCCCTGGGTTCAGTCTCCACCATTGAAGGGGAGAAAAGCAAGGATAAGAACTTGAGTTTATTTATATATGTGTCCTCATAAAAAACAGTGCCCTTGGGGCTCGAGAGATGCTCAACTGTTAATCATACAAGCTGCACTCCCAGAGGACCTGGCTTCCGTTCCCAAGCACCCACATCAAGTGGCTCACAACTTACGAGCCTGTCACAAAGTGACCTGTAACTCTGGCTTCATGAGGGTCTGAGACCACTGGCTTCCAAAAGCACCCGCCCTCATGTGTATTTACCCTCCTCACGCACAAACACACATAACTTTTAAAATATAATTGATTTACATTACATCCTGATTGTTACCCCCTCTCACGTATCCTCCCGTTCCCACCCTCCGTTCCCCCTACTTCCCTCCCCTAGTCCTCTCACAAGGGGCCTCCTCCCCTACCATCTGACCCCAGCCCATCAAGTCTCATTAGGATAGCCTGCATCCTCTTCCTCTGTGGCCCTGCAAGACTGCCCTGCCAAAGGGAAGTGATCAAATCTCGGGCACCAGAGTCTGTGTCAGAGGTAGCTCCTGCTCCCCTCACTAGGGAAGCCATGTGGAGAGTGAGCTGTCCACGGGCGACATCTAAACAGGGGTTTCAGTTCCCTGCATGCATTGTCCTTGGTTGGTGCATCAGTTTGGGCCCAGGTTTGTTGGCTTTGATGGCCTCCTTATGGAGCTCCTGTCCCCTCTGAGTCCTTCTGGGCCCCACTCTTTCATATGACTCTCAGTGTCTCTGCCAGAGGAGTGCAAATTTACACAACCACTTTGGAAATGAATCTGGCACTTTCTAAGAAAACTGGGAGACCCAGCGCTACCACTCCTAGGTATATACCCGAAAGATGCTCCAACACGGAACAAGGACATTTGCTCAACTACGTTCATAGCAACTTTATTTTTAATAACCAGAATCTGGAAACAACCCGAGATGTCCCTCAACCAAAGAATGGATAAAGGAAACTGTGGTACATCTATACAGTGGACTACTACTCAGCTATTAAAACAAAGAAATCTTGAAATTTGCAGGCAAATTGCAGGAAATAGAAAAGATCATCCTGAGCGAGGTAACCCAGACCCAGAAAAACATATGTGGTATATACTCACCTGTAAGTGGATATTAACCCAACATAATATCCTCTGAAGACTTCATCCAGCCGGGGATCGGGACAGATGCTAAGACAAACACACATAGTTTAAAATAATTAAAATAACACTAATGTCACTTGTACTTAGTAGCTCATTATGTCACTACTTTCTCTGGTAGCACATTTCTGGCTTTCAACGTAGCATGCGGTCCCGGGCAGCCCATTTCTTCCTCGGTGCCCCTGTGGGAGCCGACACTGAAGGCAAGCAAGCGCTACTGTACTGTAGGGGCCATCTGTGTACTGGAGTCTAGTGATGGGAAGGTGAAGTCAGAAACTGTTACAAACATGCATCTTTCCACCAAGTGGGGCTAAACATAATCTACAACAATCCAGGCGACAATCACAAACCAGAGAGTTAAAGCAAGGCTAGCGGGGGCTGGCAGCTAAACCCAGCGGCCGCTCCTGAAGGCAGGCATGGAGCTGGAGCCCAGCCACAGGGATGCCAGGCTTCTGCCAGTGCTGAGGGCTTGTGATACCTTATTTTAGATATAACTGAACTATTGGGTGGCAGTAGTGAGTAGCCCTCAGAGCTAAGTACATTGCAGGCTGAACTGAAGTTATCTCAGAGCCTGGCAGGAGGCAGCCGGGCTCCTCGGAGAGTGAGCTGTTCATGACAGGACAGCCACATTTTTGTTCCTGGGGCCCTCAAGCCGAGGAAAACACCCGGAGAAGGTAAGCGCCCACAAACTGACAGGAGAAGCAGAAAGCTGGCTTTCGTTGTGTGTGCCTGTTCAAGTTTTCTGAACATTTGCCTAAGAAACAATAATAAACAGTACAGGGAGAGGAGACAGTGTCTGGATGAGGCGGGCTGCAGGTGGCAGTTGCTGAGAAAGACACTTCTCTCCTTTGAGAGCCCTTCCTTCTTTTGGTTTAGAGGACAGGAGGGCTGGGAGGGCAGCTGCCTCCATCAGATGCCAGGAAAGCTCTTCCAATTCTTCCTGATTATTTACCAAGAAAGCAAGAGGTAAGGCCCCATGCAGATCATGTGAACGGAGCAGAGAACATGGTGAGGTGGGCTAGAATTACTACAGGGAGAGTTGGTTCTGATTCGTTGCCTTTTAAAATTGTGGAATATAGCATGCATGCATACATACACACACACACACACACACACACACACACACACACACATATATATATGTAAACATGAATGTATCACCAGTCAGTTAAGCAAACATACATAGCCACTACCCAGGTGAAAAACGGGACCATCAGAAGCTTCCTGAACATTCCTTCCATCCGGACATCTTCCCCGTTGGAGGTGAACGGTCTGACACAGTGCACGATTCAGCTTGGTTGACTGGTTTGGGACTTTACACGTCTTTACACGTCTTCTTTCAGTACTGTTGCACCATTTCCCATCCGGTGCGTGTGGTTGTATTTGAGTTGCTGTGCAATCTTCTAACATTGGTATGCTTGTTTATTTTCATTTGATTGTTTCCAGTGTTTCAGAGGTTATCCTGCTGGATGCATGAAATGGTTAAGTTATGGGGTGTGTTTTCCTACGTAATGACTTCCTCCAGTGACTTGGGCCGCTCCTACCCAATCTGCCCAGTCGTATGTGCATGACTGACTGGCGAGTGGACAGTAACACAGGAACTCACCGCGCCTTCTTTACTGAGCTTCCGTCGTGGCACCAGGTCAAGCTCTTTTCATGTGTTGGTTGTTATTTTTTATTTCCTCCTGTGAAGTTTCTGTTTCTCACACTATTTTACTAACCTGGGTGCCCTGTTACCCGCTCACCTAAACTGGAGCAGGGGACATAGCTAGAACAGCCCTGTCTACTGGGGAGCCGCGGGCAGCAGCGAAGGCAGCTGGACCGACAGAAGGACATGGCTACGGGTGACTTTTGAGCCATCCATCTTGCCCAGGCTGCTGCAGGCTGGGGCTCCTACTTGCACCATGTACAAACCCACTAGGTGCCCAAGGATGTGGGAGTGGAATTCCTCCGACGAAGTCTCAAAAAGCAAAAATAAGGAAAAGGAGGAACATTCTAGGCCAAAGAACAGAATATGCAAAAGTCAGGAAGGAAGGAAATGTATCCACGAGGTGGTATGAAGTTTAGGACAGCCAATAGAGTGGATGAGGGACAGGCTAGGGGGACAGGGCATTGGCCAATGGTCACTCCAGGAAGGGATAGACTTGTAAATCCTGTTAGTGGGGATTGAACACGGAAAAGGAACTTCCTCCCAGGGCCGAGAGGGTGCTGTTGAGTGCCCGAGTGAAGCTTTCCAAAATACCGTGAACAAAAATAAGCTTGTCGTTGAAATAAATTGCGCGGCAGCTCTCAGACAACGTATGAATACAGCCAAGCTAGCGAGGGGTGTGGCGAGGACGGCCGTGGGTGTGGACTGCGGCCGCCCAGCCCTTGGAGTGGGCGGGATGTTACTCTGCGACTGAAAGCAAACCCCTCCTCTCGGCCCAACTGTTGGGCGGGGGAGCCTTTCCAGGAAACGAAAGCGAACTCTGGGGAGCCATCTTACGCCTAGCCGCCTAGCCGGCGCTATGTCTCAGGGGGGCAGGGGACCCGCAGGTAAGTCCGCGGGGTCTGCACCCTCACTCCCGGCTCCTGGAGTATGAGTTGCGTGGGTTGTGTGCTCCCTCTGAAACCGAACTGCCTGCCCTTCTGGGGATTTGTGTTGAGAGAGTTCTTGCAGCTTTGAGGATTCTCAGGAAGGAGGCGTGGGAGAAGATGGACTTGATTCTGAGTGGATGAGGACCCAGGACCAGGCTGACACCTTTCCCTGTGTGTTAAGGTCCCTGATACCTCTCTGAGCCGCTGTAGCCCGACATGAGCAATTTTCCTTACCTCAGGGCCATTCCTCTTTTCTCTCTTTGAACTTTCTGGGAATTTTTAATTACCTTCAAATAACTAGTGCCTGGGAGTGGGGGCAGGCGTCCTGCTCTGTTCACTGTGGCTGAGGAGGAGGTCGGTCCACAGCTTACTGAGTAAGCTGCAGTGGGATTCGGCTTAGCACTAAAGTGAGATGTGCTGTTCTTGTGCTGCCATACATGAGTCTCAACTGCAGGGTCTGACCAGAAGAACCGCAGCTTCAGAGAATGTTCTCGCTGTGCGGAGCACTGGTTCTGGAAAGCAGTAGGGATGGAAAACATACTTGGGTGCTGAGGGCATGAAGTAGGGCAAAGGTTGGAGATAGAGGGGAAGGAGAAAACTTTTTGTTAAGTAGGAATGTTCTTTATCTTGACTGGATGATGCTGGTTTGTTTTTTGAGACAATTTCTATCTGTTGCCTAGGCTGGAGCCACTTGTCTTTCCCTGCTAGTGCTGGCCTTGCAGGCAAGCCCCACGCAGGTTTATACCTCAAAATTTAAAAAGCTATTTGGGATGAACCCATGGCCTCACGCTTGATAGGCACATACGCTACTGCTGTGCTATTATTCTAAATCTGTGTGTGTGTGCGCGCATGTGTGTTTGTTCTCACACTCATGAGCACATAAATATTTATCTATTTTTGGTTTTTCAAGACAGGGTTTCTCTGTGTAGCCTTGGCTGTCCTGGACTCACTTTGTAGACCAGGCTGGCCTCGAACTCACAGCGATCCACCTGCCTCTGCCTCCCGAGTGCTGGGATTAAAGGAGTGTGTCACCGCGCCTGGCACATGAGCACACTTTTAAAGCTTTTGATTTTGGGCTCCATGGTGGCTCACGCTTTCAATCCCAACACTCAGGAAGCAGAGGCAGGTGGATCTCTGTGAGTTCCAGGCTAGCCAAAGCTACATAGACCCTGTCTCCAAAAAACCTAAAAGCTAATTTGTAATTGTGTGGCTATGCAAGCATACATGTGCTCCTGTCTGGAGGTTAAAGGGCAGGGCCCTCGCCTCCACCTTCTTCTTCACAGTCGCTGGCCTTCGGGCTTCCAGGAATCCTAGTCCCCTGTGCCCTTGGGAGTCCTGCAATTACTGATGTTTATACCACACATCAGGCTTTTTTTTTTTTTTTTAATGAGTTCTGGAGATTCACACTCAGGTCCTTAAGATTGTACAGTAAACTGTAAGGCCGGGCATGGTGGCGCACGCCTTTAATCCCAGCACTCGGGAGGCAGAGGCAGGCGGATCGCTGTGAGTTCGAGGCCAGCCTGGTCTACAAAGTGAGTCCAGGACGCCCAAGGCTACACAGAGAGACCCTGTCCCGAAAAACCAAAAAAAAAAAAAAAAAAAGATTGTACAGTAAGCGCTTTACGCACTGAGTCATCGCCCCGGCCCTTACTCGTGTATGTTATAAGAAGCCCTCCTCTAAAAGCCTTAAGGGCTTGTTTCTTGTTGCCTGAAAACATGTGACTTGAAGGAAATGCGCTTTTACACACTCTACAGTATTAGCCTGTGGAGCGTGTATGGTACTCCATGGTTGTCCTTACGCTTGGTCCTGTAGGTGGGAGCCAGGAGCCGGGTGACATTAGGAGGGCCACATTTGGGGGAGATGGCTTGTTCTGTAGTTTGCATGGTAAATAGGCCCGAAGGGAAGGAACAGGCAGGGACTGGGGGGTCAGGAATACTCGGTCCCACTAAGTGACTGACTGCAGCTGTTCTTAGTCCTAGCTCCTCAGAATAGCTCAGTGCACTCATAACTGTTTCCTTTCTTCTGTGCTCAGTCTAGCATTCTCTCTCTCTCTCTCTCTCTCTCTCTCTCTCTCTCTTTCGGTTTTTCCCTTTTTCTTAACAGAAGAGCACATAACATACATTTACACTTTTCTGCCATTTACACTTTTAACATATACCCAATTTTTTGTAGTCAAAATGCAAATGTATTCAAACACATATGTTTAAAAACTGTGACAAATGTTCTATAGTATGAGTCTATGGCAATTTCAACTCTTTTGTAGCTAGGCATTCATATTTGCCAAATTTTGACTGAAAATAGCCATGTAAATTTTAAAAAAATCTATTTTGGGCTAGAGATGGCTCAGCAGTTAAGAACAGTAGCTGCTCTTGGGTCACAATGTCCAGTTCTGGGGAGTCTTTAGCCTTTGTGTGCACCAGGCACACATGTGGTGCACAGACATGCGTGCAGGCAAAACACCTATACACATAAAATAAAATAAAGAAGAAAAAAAAAGTCTAAAAAGGAGTATTTATCTAGAAACTAACTTTAACCTCTTTGAAACGAAAATGTCTTTTTTCCATTTTCTCTCAAAGAGGCAATCAGAAGTCTCTTAGAGTCCCCATTACTGAGCTGTGTGACTGGGCCCCTCATTCTGTTCCTCACACCTCTGTCCCAGCCCTACGGGGGTGGGGTGGGGTGGGGGGATGCATAGAGAAGAGCCAAGGATGGCCTTGTTTGCACAGACTTTACTTCAGCAAACACTGCTCGGCTCTATCTAGCCTCTTCTAGAAAATGTTTACCAGGGACTAGAAAAGAGTCTCAGGGTTGATGACTTAGCAGTGACCCAAGTTACAGCATCGTGACACTGTAAGGGTCACTAGACAGACACCATGTGGCTGAAAGGTGAAGATGGAAGTCAGTGACACAGGAGCTAAGGGACCCATGATCAGGTACCACAGCAGTGAGTAGGACGGTATGATCCCCAACCATCACAGGGTGGGGAGCAGAAGGCTGGGGCCCGGCTCCCCAGGAAGGCTGCCAGTGTAGCTCATGTTTTGCTCGCAAAGGGCTGCTCCTGACAACCATTAGCACTGCTTCAGCAGGGTGTTGGCGGCACGGAGGCCCTGGCAGCTTCCCCTGGGGTAGCTGGGGAAGGCAGGAGGACCCTGGAGGTGCTGCGTAGACCCAGGTGCCTGGGTGCCAGCAGAAGGAGGAGGCCCACATGCCGCTTCTAGACGACCACAACTCTCTAGCCTCCCTGTAACCAAATTCTGTCCTCCTGCCTCAGTGGTGCCTGGCAGGTAATTCTCTGAGGCCCTTCACCACATGAAGCCAGCTCCTGCTGTTACATTCCTCCTTCAGCTGCAGGAGGGAAGCAGGCACACTTCTGTTTCCTTCTGTCTGAAATACCGCTTGTCAAGATCGTGCACACGACAGGTCTAGAGACAAAAGGGCTGTGGAGTGTCCTGGAGGGGCTGATCTCGATCTCGTGCACTCCAAGGCCTGCTGCTCTCCCCACTTTTAGGGTTGCATTTGTTTGTTTCTAAGTTACCATTTGCTTATTTTTTACTTTTAATTTTATTTATTTATTTATTTATTTATTTATTTATTTATTTATGGGGGTGATGGTGCATATGGCATGCTGTATCTGCTTGTATATCCAGGATTAGACTCAGGTCACCAGGTCTTGGGGCAAGTGCCCCTACCCACTGAGCCACTTTTTGGCTGCGAGTTGGGGGTGAATAGAAAGTACCCCCCCCCAAAATCCCTAAAATCCTGTTGCAAGGGCAAGAATTAAGTTGCTGGGGGTCTCGCCAAGGCATCTAGAATTGTGTCTTGCTACCTGCTCCCTCTCTGTGTCCCCTGATGAGCTCGCAAGCAGTAGCCAGTAGTGGACTAAAGTCACCCAGTGAGAACACAGGCCATAGCTCAGCCAGCCATTCCTCCTGTTAGGGATCAGGAACAGCTTCCCCAGGCGGAAACTGGAGGGCTAATAGATTCGTGTACGGCTCTAACTCAAGCTCTGTCAACTTCTGTGTTGTCTTCTGCAGGAGTGTTCCCTCACCAGACACGATCCTACCTGGACCCCAGCTATGAGCATAGCAAGTGGATATGTCCGCAGCCACATGGTCCCGAGTTTCACCCTAGGAGTTTCCAGCTCCAGCAGATAGAGTTCCTCAAAGGGCAGCTCCCGGAAGTGCCCCTGATTGGAAAGCAGACCCTGTCACTGCCGCCATTCCTCCCAGGACACTGGCCAAGGTTCCCAGGGCCACCTGCCGAAGGCAGGCAACTGGAAATCCGGGGTTTCCCCAGGAGTGTGACACTCAGAAGTCAGGGGCTCCACATAGGATCCCCACTTCCTCCCCCACACAGCAGGAGGCTGCCATGGAGAGGTGCTGACCGCCTTTGCTCACACTTCCGGGAGCTGAACATCAGTCAGAACCCAGAGCAGAAGGTCCTCAGCCACCTGGAGCAGCTTGGTGAGGGGAAGGCCACCACTGCCCAGGTACTAGCCAGGGAGCTCAGGGTGCCGAAGAAGGACATCAACAGAATCTTGTACTCTCTGGAGAAAAGGGGGAAGCTACACAGAGGAGTGGGAAAACCCCCTCTGTGGAGCCTTGCACCCTCGCATCAGGCGTGGACTCAGCCCGGAGCTAAGAATCCACACAACTGTAGCCAAGAAGTCCCTCAAGAAGAGCCTGGTTTGGTCAGTGAGGACGGAGATCCTGCCACTGACCTGGAAGGACCCTCGGAGCTTCTTGACATGGCTGAGATCAAGGAGCAAATCTGTGACTACCTGTTCAATGTTTCAAACTCCTCTGCCCTAAACCTGGCTAAGAACGTGGGCCTCACCAAGGCCCGAGATGTGAATGCAGTGCTACTTGACCTGGAAAGGCAAGGGGATGTCTACAGACAAGGGGCCACGCCTCCCGTCTGGCACTTGACGGACAAAAAACGTGAGAGGCTGCAGATCAAGAGGAGCGCACACAGTGTTCCTGCAGCTACCCCAGCTGCTGTCCCAGAGGCCACTAGAAGCACCTCATTTCCCACGTGTCACTCACCCCCCTCAGGTGCCTCAAGCAGCATGGCAACCCCCAAAAGAGTGGAGAACGGGCAGGAATCTGTGATAAAGTATGAAAGTAGGCATGAGGCCAGACCAGGGCCAGTGCGACTCCGGCCACACACTTACCACAATGGCCCCTCGAGAGCAGGGTATGTGGACTCTGAACATGGCCAGTGGGCCACAGATGACATCCCAGATAACTTGAATAGTATCCATACGGCACCAGGTGAGTTCCGAGCCATCATGGAGATGCCCTCCTTCTACAGCCCTGTCCTGCCACGGTGTTCACCCTACAAGAAACTGACTGAGTGCCAGCTGAAGAACCCTGTCAGCGGCCTGTTAGAGTACGCTCAGTTCACTAGTCAGACCTGTGATTTCAACCTGATAGAGCAGAGTGGACCATCCCATGAACCTCGGTAAGCCACCACCTAGGAATGGAGCCCGCACTGAGCCTGCCACACGGTTCCCGCACCACCTCAGCACACCTGCGAGAGCTGTCCTTGGTGGCGCCAGTCCTTGCCTGCTTTCTCTTCCGTCTTTGGCTAAATCCTCCTCCACTGGTCCTTTCTCTAAATGCTAGTCAGGGATGATAGACCTCAGGGTAGCCAGAATCCTGGCTGACCAAGGGGAGACTAGTTCTCTTCCTCAGAGATGACCAGCTCGGGTGCATCCATATCTGCCTTCTGAGGCCAGAGGTAACACAGCGTTTACTTCTGTCCCCGTTGGCACTGAACTGAAGCTGCTGAGAGGAGTGTAGCAACAGGTGAGGTGCATGGGCTGAGCAGGCAGAGTAACAGCGACTTCCCACCGCAGCCGGGAGGGGAGGGAAGGGTGGGTCAAGCACAGGTAGGTGAGGTGCACCTGCTGCTGCTGCAAGTCAGAGAAGTTGTTCCCTCGTTCAGAGGGCCGGCCAGGCTTTCCACTGTGGCAGTGGCTACGAACCTGTAATGCAGTTCCCATGTCGCAGTGACCCCCCAACCACCAAAGTATTCCGCTGCCACTTCATAACTATAATTTTGTTGCTGCTATGAACCTTAACATAAATATCTGATATGTGGGGTATCTCACTTGCCAGCCCTGTGAAAGGTTGGGTTGTTTGACTCCCCCCAAAGGGCCCATACGTTGAGAACTACTGCACTATGGATTGTGTACACCAGGAGGCAGACTGCACAAGCTAGGTGCACCTGAGAGAGAATCACTGTGATTGAAGTCCCTGGGGCTGAGTAGCTGCAAGCGTAGGCTAGCTGCCACCAACTTCTCTACAGCCCACATTGCCCACTGACAAGGACACTGTCAGAGTAATGATCCCATGGCACGATTTCAGCACCCCATGAACACTGAGTATACTCAGCAGCTGCGACCAGGCCTCGTGTGCCATGCGCTCATGTGGAGGAGGTCAGGGAACAATGTTCCCGAGTCTGTTTCTCTCCCTCTGCCGCGGCTTCCAGCGCTTGCACTCAGGTTGTCAGGCCTGAGCAGCGAGGTGCTTCACCCACTGAGCCATGTGGGTAGCCCGTGGCATGTAACCTCAGGAGACGGCTGTTATCTGTAGAGCTCATGGTTGGCTCAGACGTCACTGAGCAACATACAGTGATACAGTACAGACCTGCTGTGGGTTCCTGGGGAATGTGAAAAGGAGTACTCCAATACCTTTGCTGTCTTTCAGGACCTCCATGGAGGAGGCCCATCCACACAATTGTGCTAGGATAAAGGTCTGTCCAGCCATCTCTTTTGTGTACTTGATTATTTTCTTTAAGAAATGGTAGGGAGCCAGCACCCCTGTAATCCCAGCATTTGGGAGGCAGAGGCAAGAGGATGTCTATTTCAAGGCCAACTTGGGCTGCAGAGCAGAACCCTGTCTCAAAAACAGATGGGCCAGCGAGATGGCTTAAGAAGTAAAAACACATGCCACCAAGCTTGACAACTTGAGCTCGGTCCTCTGAACCCGTGTAGTGAAAGGAGAGAGCTGGCTCCTACAAGCTGTCTCTGACCTCCATCCACACGTTTGCAGGAGCGCAGTAGATTTAAAACAAAACAAAAAGATACCACTGGGTGTGGTGGTGCACACCTTTAATCCCAACACTCAAGAGGCAGATACAGGGCAATCTCTGAGTTTGAGGCCAGTCTGCTCTGCACATTGAGCGTCAGGACAGCCAGGGCTGTGTAGAGAGACCCTGAAAGGCACTTGGAGTAGCAGAACATTCTGGAGTAGAGATCCTTTTAGAATGGGCAGAAGGGTGACCCAGCCTGGTGCTCACACATCTTAACCACTCTCTGGCAAGATTTAAATTCCAGGTTGTCATCAATGGCCGAGAGTTTCCCCCAGCTGAAGCCGGCAGCAAGAAAGTGGCCAAGCAGGATGCAGCAATGAAGGCCATGGCGATTCTGCTCCGGGAAGCCAAGGCCAAAGCCAGTGGACAACCAGAAGAGTTGTCTCAGTGTCCCATGGAAGAGGACTCAGAGAAGGTGCGTGTCCTCCCTGGGAGGGCAGCCCTTGGCTGTTCTGTGTCAGCATTTGACAGGCACTAGAAGCTGCACACACACACATACACATACACACACACACACACACACACACACACACACACACACACACACACACACACACACACACCTTGTCCTGGTGTGATTGTATTTGCAGGACCATAAATTAGTCAGGGTTCTCTGGAAGAACAGAACCTACAGAACAGATAATTAAAAGAGGATTTCTTAGGTTGGCACACGGTGTGGTCAGGTGGCCTCATGGGGCCATTTCAGGAGTCTTTGAGGCTGGGTGCCTCAACTGTCCCAACCTGCCTCTGAGGCCCGAGCTGTTCCTCCAGAGACCTGCTCGAATGCGCAGACAAGCTGGCTCTGCTGTGAGGGAGTCGGCAGCAGCACTGCAGATGAGCGCCTCAGTCAGAGTGAAGGCAGGGCGAGCAAAAGCAGCAAAGCCTCCACCGCCCTTTACCTGGGCTGTCGGCACTTAGGGCGGCTCGCCTACATCAGCGAAGCAATCAGGACAAGCTCCCACACATGCCTACAGGCCAGTCTGATGCTGACAGCACCTCACCGAGGCCCCTTGCCTACGGTTTTGACCTGTGTCTGATTGACAGTTAAACTACCCATCACTCTCCTGTTGTAGCTGGCACCTCACTCCTTCCTGTCCCCACAGCTTCTCCTTTGGAAGCCGCGCCTCACATTTAGTTGTCTAAAAGAAATTCTTAGCTGGGCATGGTAACTCTACCTGTAATTAAGTGCAGCACGGCTGCGGCAGGAGGATTACCTTGGGGTCAAGGCTAGCCTGGGAACTATAAGAGGAGACACTGTTTCAACAAGCCAGGAGTGGGAAATAAAGCCTCGGCCTCCCCACCTCCCTTGCTAGGATGAGCTGAGGAGAGTGTGCGTTGTCTGTGTTTTGTCTCATGGTTTCTTCTTCTCTTTTCTCCAGTCAGCAGAGTCCCAGCCCCCCAGCTCCTCGGCAACATCCTTACTCTCTGGGAAGAGCCCGGTTACCACACTGCTCGAGTGCATGCACAAACTAGGGAACTCCTGTGAATTCCGTCTCCTGTCCAAAGAAGGCCCTGCCCATGACCCCAAGTACGTCTTACTGTGGTGTCTCCTGTGGGGGTCTCCCTCAAAGTAGGAAAGACACTTTCTCTCGAGGCCGCAGAGATGAGAAGTCCGTTCTCTGCATGGTCTCTCCTGTTGCAATCTGAAAGGGCCCCTCAGGGCCTGGCTGCTACTATGAAGCAGAGAATCTGGGATTAGACTTTCAAAGGGACCGGGGACACTAGGTAGGTAGGGTCACAGCGTGGACAGTGTGGCAGTCACTGTAGGGGCAGAAAGGATGAGAACCTGGGCATGCCTTAGTAGCTCCCTCCTTGTGGGTTCTGTGCATAGACTTCTTCACAAGACTTCCTGAAGGGGGTGAGACTCAAATGGCCCTGGCGTGTTGAATGGTTAGCCAGGTCCTGTGACACTGGGGGCAGAAGATGGGTGGGGCACTGGCCATCCAAGGCCAAAGTAACTGCCCAGAGTGTGTGTCAGAGCTACAAGTGGTGGGGAATGGAAGCCTGGCAAAGGTGAGGCAGATGCTCCCAGCCTGGCCATCGTGACCTTTGCCCGTTGTTTCCTCTAAGGTTCCAATACTGTGTAGCGGTAGGAGCGCAGACTTTCCCCACAGTGAGTGCCCCCAGCAAGAAAGTGGCAAAGCAGATGGCGGCAGAGGAAGCCATGAAGGCTCTGCAGGAGGAGGCGGCCAGTTCAGCTGATGACCAGGTACAGTACTGTCCAGCTCAGCTTATAGCTCATCTTCTATGTGCTCTTTTCCTTTTTCTTTTCTGAGATAGGGTTTCTCTATGTAGCCCTGGCTGTCGGCTGGCCTCGAACTCACAGAGATCCGCCTGCCTCTGCCTCCCGAGTGCTGGGATGACGGGTGTGCGCCACCACACCCAGCTCACGGGCCATCTTTTACAACGTGGGCGGGTAGGGTTGTCTTTGAGTCCCTCTGAGTTTTCTGAGTTTCTCTTCTGCTAATTCCCCCTCAGTCCGGAGGTGCAAACTCGGAATCACTTGACGACTCTGCGGTCCCCAACAAGATCAGGAGGATTGGTGAGCTCGTCAGGTACCTGAACACCAACCCTGTGGGCGGCCTGTTAGAGTATGCCCGCTCCCATGGCTTTGCTGCTGAATTCAAGCTGATCGACCAGTCTGGACCTCCGCACGAACCCAAGTGAGTGTCTTAGTCCGGGCCACCACCGTGTGCCACTGGGTGAGGGTGGCCTGTAACCGCGGGGAAAGAAATGATGCACACTGTGAATAAAAGGAAGGCAAGCTGTCTGAACAGCCTAATGAAGACATTAGGTCAGCCATCTTGAGAATCTAGTCACTGTTCCACACTCACTAGGTGTGAGCCTTTTAGTTTTATGAGCTAATTTTAGTTCCTACAAAAATCATTCAGGGGCTGGGAAGATGGCTCAGCAATTAAGGGCACAGTCTGCTCTTCCAGAGGTTCTGAGTTCAATTCCCAGCAACCACATCTATCCTGGGACCTGATGCCTTCTGGCAAGCAGGTGTACATGCAGATACAGAGCACTCATATATATAAAATAACAAGTAAAGCAGCTGCTTCTTCATCATGGACGCACATACGCGCACTGAGCTGCAGCCTAGCATCACCCAGAAGTAGGATCTTGGAGCTTCCTTCCTTCCTTCCTTCCTTTTTATTTACTTTTATTTCATGTGTGTTCACATGAATGTGCCTGAGGAGGTTGGAAGAGGGTGTCGAACCCCTTAGAACTGGAGTTACAGACAAGATGGTTGTGAACCAACATGTGGATACTGGGAATTGAACCCAGGTCCTTTGGAAAAGTGACCAGTGCTCTTAACCACTGAGCTATCTCTCCAGCTCCCCTTAGAGAGCCTCTACATCACCCCATATCTTGTTTTTATTTTCATTTTTCTTAGTCTTACTATGTAACATAGGCTAGCCTTAAATTTGCTGTCCTCCTACCTCGGCCTCCCAAGTGTTGGGATTCTACATAAACACCATCACACCAGTTCACTCAGACTTACCCAGTCAGCCATAAGCCACTGGGAAGGGTAGTGGAAGAAATCCCCGTCCTGCAGGACAATCAGACTGATACAGAAGCACAGGCCTGCTAGGGAGAAATAGGAAGCATGTGAGTATGTGACAAGTTAACACCAGTCACAGATAGGCGAGGCAGATGAGAGAAGCAGTTTACGTATGTGTGTGTGGGTGGAAGCCAAACCCAGACCCTGTGCCAACTAAGCAAATATTCGATGGAGTTGCACCCCCGTTTCATGAAAATCTATTTCAAAAATATTTCCCTAAATTAAGCTTCATGCTTCAAATTACAAACACTCACCAATAAAATATATTTTGGAACTAGAGAACTTGATTCTGAGTCTTATCAAAAATAAATATTTAAGGACAGCCATGAAGGAGCAGGTGTGGTGGCCCACACCTTTAAACCCAGCTCTCGGGAGGCTGAGGCGAGGGGTCTGTGAGTTTACCTATATAGTGAGTACGAGGACAGCCAAAGCTATGTAGAGACTCTTTCTCAAGAAAGAAAGAATTGCTAGGAAAAAGAGAAGTAGTGAGTGTAGTGACCCAGAAGATGTGAGAACAGTGGGAGCGGGTTGGCAGATAGGCAGGCATAGCCGTGGAGCAAGTGGGAGTGCCTGAAGAGACAAGTGCATGTGTGGCTTCTGCCTACCCCTTTTCCTGCACCACAATTCCAAACAATCCAAGATTTAGATGGGAAATAAGTGAAATCACAATAATAATAACATGGAATGCAGGGATGTTTCTAGAATCTTCCACAAAACAAAGTCATAAAGGAAAAGTCTTGGAAATTTGACAAGAAGAAAAATTGGTGCATAGTAAAAAGATCACCTAAGGAAAAAACGCAAAACCACCTCAAGTCTAAGTTCAGAGGAACTCTCACAAAGTAAGCAATAAGCAAAGTATGGCATGTATATGTTCACAGACAGGAAAACAATAGATTAACAGTGAGTGAAAAGGTACTCAACACTGCAGAGCCCCCATGTCAGTGTGCTAGCTTACAGTCACCGAACAAACATGAGGTCACACCTGCTAAGTCTTGTGGAAGGGCTGGACTGGCCTGAGAAGGATCTGTCCTGACACAGCTTGGCTCCCTTGGGGGAAGGCTCTTCCCAGGAAGTGATGCCTGAGAGAAAACAAAGGATTCAGGACAGGGGACAGGCAGCCTGTGTCCATTGGAACTGCATCCACTTAGCCAAGTGGAGACTGGATTTCCTTTTAGTTGCCTCCAGCTTTGCTCCTCAGCTTCACCCTCACACAGTGTGTCTACCCTGAACAAATGCTCATTGTTCCCCGAGTCAGATGGGCAACAGTGTCTTATGCAGAACTTCTACCTCACTGTGTATCGGAAGCAGCTGAGGTGATGCTACACAGCAGAACGGCATGGCTCCTCTGCAAGCACCATGCTCTGCAGGTCTGGTGTCCTCGGGCAGTCCTGGACTGTGCATCTCCTGGGAAGGACAGAGCTAGTGAAGGGGCTGCGGTGAGGGATGGTGTGGCCTACCCTGCAGTGTGTGAGTGCTTACCACAGAAGCAGCAGGCGCTCACTGAGGCCTGTGCGCAGCCGCAGTTGTCCTCTCATTCTCGCCCCTTTATTAGCACTTCTTTGCTAAAGCTCGTTTTCTACTTTGAGAGAGCTCTTCCAGACTTCACCTCAGATTTCCACTGAGTCCCTGTTGAGGCTCTCAGCTGGTGACCCTTGTTTCCCACTTCAGAAAACAGAAAGACTTGATCCTCCCCGGCCCAGGCCACCTGCCTACCTTGCATCTGTCAGGACGTGTGAAGGAGGTGTCCTTCCTCCTGGCTCAGGTCCTGGTCCCCTCCGCTTGTGCCCTTGAGGAATGGTTGTCTCATCTGCTTTCTCCTCCCTGTCTCTCCCTTGCATCCTGTCATGGCTGTTGACCTCAGCCTTTACACAAACCCTCACTCCATCGTCCGAGGATCTTGCTTCCCTCCAGGCTACACCGCGTTTCTCTGCTGCTCTAGACCCCAGACCTCTCCCAAGGACAGTTTGTAGTTCCTCTTGTGCTCTGTTTACGCCCTCTGAGGCCTGGAGAGATGGCTCAGCATTGAGAGTGCAGGTTGCTCCCACTAGAACCCTAGTTCCCAGTTCAGTTCCCAGCATCCTCTAGGCAGCTCAGAACCACCTGTGACTCCAGCTCCCAGGGATCCAACACCTGATCTGACCTTCCAAGGCAGTGCACAGATGCCCATACACAATTTAAAATAGAAATAAAATCGTAACTTCTGCTGAAAAGCCTGTCCACTGCAGAGTGTAGTTATTGAGCCCTGGAGATGTGGCCCGGATGACCGGGTCTGAGTAAGTCATACACCTAACCTTTTAGTTCTTAACATGTAGTAGCCTCACATGCCTTATGATTCTAACCTCATAATTAACTAGCTTAATCACATATCATACATACATGAACATATTTGTACAAGGGGTCATCCTTCCAAAGACAGAATGGCCGCACAGCTGTGCTCTCCAGAGGCAGAGGCCCTACACCAGCTGCCTTCCAGCCCAGGCCTTTTCCTGCTGCCCTCACTGTAACGAGTTTTGCCCATTGGCTGGATGGACCTGCCAGCGTGGGCAAAGAGAGGAACAGAGGTGCTCAGCTACTCAGTAACTGTGGACAGTGGGAGCCCTGTGCGATGGCAGAGGCTGGGCTGGGCTGGCTGAGTTTGCTGTAGGAAATGGCGGGAAGCTGGCAGGTTTCCAAGCTGCTGTGCTCCAGCTTCCATCTGGAGGAGGGAACCTGCCCCAGGAACACTGGAGCCCGAGGTCCATTTCCTCCTCCCCCTCTCCCCGACTCAAGCCTGCTGCAAAGGGACAAATAATTCCTCAGGAAAGCTTGGCTCCCTGGCCTAAGGCCAACCTTGTTGCAATCACCTTCCCAAGGCCATCAGGAGGCATACAAAGAGACAAAATTGGGTACTATAAAATTCGGACAGTATTAGGAATACAGTGCAGGGCTAAGACACTTGCCTGGCCTCATGAGTCGTGGAGTGGAGGGTCAGAGAGTGCTGAGTACCTGGCCTGTGGGAAGACAGTCACTCCTCCATTTCTACTTGAGAAGAACCCTTTTCATTTGTGTGTACATGGACGTGGGGTGCCATGTCATTCCTCAGTCACCATGTTTGTTTGGTTTTTTTGTTTTTTTTGTTTTTTTTCCATTTTGTTCGTTGTTTGTTTGAGAAGGCTATGTTAGCTAGTCAGCAAGCCCCAGGGATCCAACTGCTGAATTTACAAGTATGCTGCAGCACCATGCCAGACTTTTGGGGGGCGGGGGCGGGAATAGAACTCAGGTCCTTGTGCTTGCAAGGCAAGTACTTCACCAACTGAGCCGTCTTCTCAGCCCGTAAGGAAACCTTTTCCAATACTCTCTCACCTTCCCTTTTAATAAGGAACAGCTCAGAGACTTTGCAGGTAACAGCATCTAGACAGAACTTAATAAGATCTTATGAGTTTTATGTCACTTAAAATATATGTGAAGTGGCACTGTTTTCCCATTTATGGTAATGAAATGAAATTTACTTTTAAAATACGTTTATAGTTCTGATGGGTATGTTTAAAGGGAAATACTAAGAAATAGTGGAACTGACATATGGAAAGCAAAAAAAAAAAAAAAAAATCATGTAATTCATGAGTCACCAAAATCTGAGAAGTGCCTCTCAGTGAGACCAGCAAGTCCTTGAGTTTCCAAGAGCAGCCTCATCCTAAACAAAAGTAGTCCTCCCATATAGCCTCAGGGTTCGCACTGCTCCCCCACAGCCCTCAGGGGCCAGGCTGTTCCTCTTCATTCTCAGTCTCATCCCAAAGGTTTGTTTACCAAGCAAAGGTCGGGGGCCGCTGGTTTCCAGCCGTGTGTGCACACAGCAAGAAGCAAGGCAAGCAAGACGCAGCGGATGCAGCCCTCCGTGTCCTGATCGGGGAGAGCGAGAAGGCGGAGCAGTTGGGTTTCGCAGAGGTAACCCCCGTCACAGGGGCCAGTCTCAGAAGAACTATGCTCCTCCTTTCCAGGTCCCCAGATGCACATCCAAAGACAGTTAAGACATCTGCTTTTGCTGCTTTCTTTGGGGGGGGGTCTGCTTGCTCCCCAGCCCCTGGGAGGATTTGGCTCTTCACCCCAAGGCTTCCGTCTTGGTCTCAGTAGAGTGCATGTCAGGGTTGCTGATGTGGGTGGGAAAGAGGCCTCTCCTGGCACCGTGGACACTGGCAGGCCTCCGGGGTCCTGACGTGCTCCTGTCCCACAGCTTCCTCTCACCGGCAGCACCGTCCATGACCAGATAGCCATGCTGAGCCACAGGTGCTTCAACACCCTCACCAACAGCTTCCAGCCCTCCCTGCTGGGCCGCAAGATCCTGGCCGCCATTGTTATGAAGAGAGATGCTGAGGACATGGGTATTGTCGTCAGTCTGGGGACAGGTGAGTGAGTGCTCCCTCAGACGCTGGCTAGCCTCTTGATAACTGGAAGCAGGTCCTTCTTGTCCTCTCTCCGGAGTCACTCTGAGCAAGTCCACAGATGTGGACAGAAAACTCCACATACAATGAGTGTCGTCCAAGTTGCTGATACGACATTCAGAACGTATTGGAATTGGAGCTGTTAAGGTTGTTTAATTAACTGCTTAATAGGTAAATACTACACAGATATTCCAGTCTTTGAAGTCTGCCAGTCTGGCCCCCAGCAGTTTAGTTGAGGAGGACTGGTTTCTGTTCATTTTAGCTATGGTCAGCTCAGACTTGAATGAGTTTTGGGTCTGACTGGGATTTGCTTTGGTTCCGGGATTTTGTTTTGTACTGAGGCAGGGTCTCACCGTGTGGCCCAGGCTAGCCACAAACAGCCATCCTCCTGCTTCAGCCTTTCTGGTGCTGAGATTTGCATGCAGCATGTGCTGGCAGGGATCCGGTCCTCCTCCCTAATCTAAAGGAAGCAGCCCAGAGTCTGTCCCCAGAGGCTGTTTCTGCAGGAACTCTTCACCTGCTTCACCAGCGCTTTGATTACCCCGGTTTTGTTTCGATGCCCTTCCCAGGGAATCGCTGTGTGAAAGGGGACTCTCTCAGCCTGAAGGGAGAGACAGTCAACGACTGCCACGCAGAAATCATCTCCCGGAGGGGCTTCATCAGGTAAGCATACGGGTGCGGCGGCCCTCTGGCCCTTCTGGGGCCCGTCCAGCCCCGGTCCACTCACCTCTCTGAACCCCAGCAAACTGGCAGCATCTGTCAGGCCTGTCGTGGGCAGTCAGTCCCTTTGTGGCCTAGCTGCGTCTTTTCAGAACAAAGTGACCCCTGAGGCCTTGGGCATGAAGCAGCTTTCCCTCCGTGTGAGACCCTGTACACAGGGGCCCGCGCTCCCTGCCAGCTGTCTCTGGCTCACCTTCAGGGAGACGCAGCTGCCAGCGCTGTCAGTTTCTTCTGCCTAGAATCGGGTGTGGCTACCCAAAGGCTAGCAACCTATCACAAGACGCAGGGGTCTCCTGCTCAGGACACCCAGTCCCTCTTCCACCTGAGAAGCTGAAGGCCGTGCGCCGTGGGGGCCTTTCCTTACCTGTGCTCAAACCCAGGGCAGGGTGTGGGAGGTGGGGTGCGTGGGTGCGTGGTCTTCGCTGCCTCCCAGCCAGCTCTCTGGTAGGTTTCTCTTCAGTGTGCTGGGCGGGGCGGGGCGGGGCGGGGGCGTGGTCTGCGCTGCCTCCCAGTGAGCTGGGAGGGGTGGGGGCGTGGTCTGCGCTGCCTCCTAGCCAGCTCTCCTCTGGTAGGTTTCTCTACAGTGAGCTGATGAAGTACAACCAGCACACCGCCAAGAACAGCATATTTGAGCTTGCCAGGGGAGGAGAGAAGCTTCAGATAAAAAAGACGGTTTCTTTTCACCTCTACATCAGGTCTGTACCCATGGCTTGGCTGTCCATTCGTTCCTCTGGCTCCAAACCCTGACCTTGTACTGTAAGCCTCCACATGACAAAGGCATTCCTGCCACCCAGTACCCATATAGGCTGAAGAATATGTCCCTGGCTTTGATAACAAATGGTTTCAAGGCCCGTGAGGTTGGAGGTGAAGTCCTAACTAATGCCATTATTTGGCAGCACGGCCCCATGTGGAGATGGCGCCCTCTTTGACAAATCATGCAGTGACCGCGCCGTGGAAAGCACAGACTCCCGCCATTACCCAGTCTTTGAAAATCCCAAGCAAGGCAAGCTTCGCACCAAGGTGGAGAATGGTGAGTGATGGGTGGGCCTCCCTCTACTTACAGAGATTCTGCAAGATCGCTAGTGGGCAGCGAGGCGTGGGGGGTGGGGTGCGTGGGTGCGTGGTCTGCGCTGCCTCCCAGCCAGCTCTCTGGTAGGTTTCTCTTCAGTGAGCTGGGCGGGGCGGGAGGCGTGGCCTACGCTGCCTCCCAGAGCTGGGCGGGGTGGGGGCGTGGTCTGCGCTGTGACGTAGGGGGGTTCTGTGTGGTCTGTAGCCTGGGACCGCTGACCGCCCTCCAGACTGCTTCCAGGGCAGCCGTGCCTGGAGCTCAAGAGAGAGTCTAGCTAAAAATTCTCTCGTGTAATGGGGATGGGGGGTGGGGGGATGGATATACAGAAAGGAAAAACCCTGACGGGAGGTGGGGCCCACTGAGCTGACAGAGCTCCTGCTGCGGCCCTGCCCTCCCCTCCTGCATCCTCTCCTCTCTTCTGTGGTCCAACGCCTCCTCACATCACTCCTGCCCTTCACACTCCAGTGTCATCCAGCTGGTCCTCAGACGTCAGTACGGTCCTTTCCTACACACTCGAAGTGTGATCAGAGTTGCCATACAACCCTGCTCCACTTGTAGGCGGTCACCTACGGAGAGACGGTGTGTGTCCACAGACACACGCGGCAAGAGCGCCTGTGCTAACAACAGTCACAGCGTCTGGCATGCAAGGAGCACAGGTGCCCATACCGGGGAAAGAGATGAGTAAAGTGTTATTCCAAACGATGAGCTAGTATCTGCCATGGAGAGGAAGAAAGTCCGCGACTGCCACAGCATGGACCTGGAAAACATGCTAGCCGAAAAACAAGTCGCAAAAGAACACACATCATGTGATTCCATGGCTGAAAGGGACAGAGTAGACAGATCCCCAGACAGAACGTGACCTGAGAGTTACCTATGTCCTCCCAAGGGAGGTCCTAGTGCAGAGGGCTTCTCTGTGACTTGATAGTGCTCCAGAGCTGGTTCAAGCATGAGAACTCATGTGTGTTGTGTGTTTAAGTGGGTGGATTGTATGGTGTGGCACACTTCCAGACTTGGAAGGTCAAGACTGGAGGAGCAAACATTTGTACTTGGGTTATATAGCAAAACTGTCTCAAAAACAAAACAAAAAAACAAGAGCGGGGAGATGGCCCAGGTGAGCTGGTAAAGTGTCTGCCGTGTAATAGCACAGGGACTTGAATTCTCTCTCTCTCTCTCTCTCTCTCTCTCTCTCTCTCTCTCTCTCTCTCTCTCTCTTTGAGACAGGGTTTCTCTGTGTAGCACTGTCCTAGACTTAAATTTGTAGACCAGGCTGGCCTGGCCTCGAATTCACAGAGATCCACCTGCCTCTGCCTCCTGAGTGCTGGGATTACAGGCGTGCGCCGCTGTGCCTAGCTCGACTTGAATTCTGATCTCCAGAACACATCTGTGGCAGTAATGCCCATAGCCCCAGTGCTGGGGGCCTGGAAGCAGGAGGCATCGGCCTAGCGCCTCATGTTTAGAGACCATGCCTTAAAAAATAAGGTGGAGATCCAAGAAAGACAGACAGACAGACAGCCAACATCAGCCTCTGGCCTACACACACACACACACACACACACACACACACACACTTGCACATCTGCTTGCATGTACACAAAAATAAATCATACTTACAAGTACCTGCACACCACTGCTACACACACACTTTCACACACACACGCACACACATGAAATGATAATAATAATAAAACAGGCTAGAAAGTGTAGCTGAGTGAATGTGGTTCCCCACAGCACTCTACAAAGGCGGAGGCCTTGGCCTCACTGCACACGCGGCCCTCAGCCGGCTGCTGTGGTTGCACCTACTCTCTGTTTCCCTTGCTGCCTTGGCGCCTTGGCTTTGCTGTTCTGGGTCTACAACACTCGCTGCAGTTGCTCTTTCTCCCTCGAGCCTAAGGTCCCTTGACTCCTCCGCCCTCTGTGTCTATTCCGTCCCCATTATCGCTCCCCTAACGTTGTCTGAGCACAGCGTGCATCCAGAGTTTCTGCACGTGTGTTGGTTTCGTGTCTTCCCCTCTCCCTTTCCTTTTATCCCATAAGTGTAGCAAGAAGCAAAGTCTTGAGTTCTGCTCCTCATTCTCAAAACCAAGCACCGTACTGGACACATAGTAGGTGCTGTAAAATATGAGCAGCCAACGGCTCATATCTCAGGAGCACACATAGTGTGCCCCAGATATGGCTTGGTCCAGAAGCCTTCACCGGTCCAACTCAAGTTTCTCGTGCAGGGGAAGGCACAATTCCTGTGGAGTCCAGTGACATTGTACCCACGTGGGATGGCATCCGGCTTGGGGAAAGACTCCGTACTATGTCCTGTAGTGACAAAATTCTACGCTGGAATGTGCTGGGCCTGCAAGGGGCACTGTTGACTCACTTCCTGCAGCCGGTGTACCTGAAATCTGTAACACTAGGTAAGGGACCTTACTCTGAGAGCTGGAACCCACATGTCATTGGCTCACATCCCAGCAAACTCTAGGCCACGCGGTACTGTGTTAATTTCTCTCCCTTCCAAAGTGAGCTTGATTTTTACCTTAGGAGCAGGGTCTAAATGCCCAGTCTGCCCTGACAGGGAAGATGGGCAGAGGTAGCAAGTCAAGGAAAGACATGCCAGACTGGATCTCAGGGTGCAGTGAGATCTCCCCCCCACCAACCCCCCCTCTCTTTTTAAGATAGGGTTTTTCTGTGTAGCCTTAGCTGTCCTGAACTCACTTTGTAGACCAGGCTGGCCTCACACTCACAGAGATCCCCCTGCCTCTGCCTCCCGAGTGCTGGGATCAAAGGTGTGCGCCCCCACTTCCAGCTGCAGTGAAACCTCTTAAAGCTGCATTGTTGTACATCTGTCTTCTCCCCAGCCCTCTGCCCTACCTAAAACCTAAAAACTCTGTGTTTTGTGCATAGGCATTTGATGACCCGTGTGGCCACAGGCGTTTCATATCAAGGGAACTGTTTTTCTCACCATCCAGCTCTCTGTGTGGCTCTGCCTCATGGTAGCACTTGCTGCAGACCCAGGCGTAAACTTGCTTTTGTTTTCCCCCAGGTTACCTTTTCAGCCAAGGGCATCTGACCCGTGCTATTTGCTGCCGCGTGACCAGAGACGGGAATGCATTTGAGGACGGACTACGCTATCCCTTTATTGTCAACCACCCCAAGGTGCCATAACCCTGTGCTGTTTGTTCTTGACCCATTCCTCCTTCTTATGCAAAGCTATGTACCGGGGAGAGGGAAGCTTTTGCTGGGGTCCCCAGTGCAAGGTGTTCCTCCCTTCCGGTATCTGGACTTAAACTCTGAGTCTGAAGTGAATCTGATTTGTGGTTAAGTCAGTGCAGCTCACAAGGAGAAAGTTCGGGGCCACATCCTCCTTACCCAGAAGGCTTGCGCCTCTTCTCCCAAACCCTTGCTCTGAAAGGCTTCCCTCCCTCCTGTCACTCTGTGCTTCCTAGGTTGGCCGAGTCAGTGTATATGATTCCAAAAGGCAGTCCGGGAAGACCAAGGAGACCAGCGTCAACTGGTGCCTGGCCGATGGCTACGACCTGGAGATCCTGGATGGCACCCGAGGCACCGTGGATGGGTAAGGAGGCGGGAGGGCCCAGGAGAGGCCCAGCTGGGCTTGCTGCAGCCTCCCAAGGACAGGCTCCTGCCTGCCAGTCTCCAGAGCGAACAACCTGGTGCAGAATTCACACCTTAGCTCCCACCTCGCCCGCTCCCAGATGAGTAACAGGCGCCTTTGTTTGCCGCAGGCCAGGCAAGGAGTTGTCTCGCGTGTCCAAGAAGAACATTTTCCTTCAGTTTAAGAAGCTCTGCTCATTCCGTGCCCGCAGAGATTTGCTGCAGCTCTCCTACGGTGAGGCCAAGAAAGCTGCCCGAGACTACGATTTAGCCAAAAACTACTTCAAGAAAAGCCTGCGGGACATGGGCTATGGGAACTGGATCAGCAAACCCCAGGAGGAGAAGAACTTCTATCTCTGTCCAGTACCCAACGACTGATAGTGGGCGTGTTTCCTGTGGGGTCAGAGGGAGGTCATGGCATTCCTCATCACATTGGGCCAGAGTTTAGGGGCTTTTGTTTTTAACCCACCCACCTCTCCTTTTTTTAAATGGCAAAACCATAATAGATGGTACCAAGAATTTTGGTTCCCGTTTATCCTGCTTGCTTTGGGGTTTCGAGGTGGGGTCTGGCCAAGCCTTCCCCCCATCCGTCTTTTCCCAAGGGAAGAGGCAGAGATTAAAGGAAGAGGAAGTGCTACCACTCCACATGCAGCATATAGATGGTCCCGGGTCACCCTGAGCCGCTCCCCAAGGGTGTAGTTCTGTGGCGGTTGTTTTCATCTCCTCTTCCTTTGCTATGCTGACTTGCCCCCCCCACACACCACCCTTCCCCCCCCCCCTCTGCCCTCCTTCCCACCTAGGATCCCTTCCTGTGATGAGGCTTCTTCCCCACCCCAGAGGGTAGAGGCGAACATAGGGGATTGATGAAATGTTTACAAGGGCAGGAGTTGGAAACTGGTCAGGGATTGTAGGGCAACCGGAATGTGGTAAAATGCATTTGGGACAGGTAAGCCCTACCCAGGAACAGACTGTGCTGGCCAGCCGAGGAACTTCCCTTCCTGGGCAGCAAGGAGGTTGAGAACCAGCCAGTGGTACTGGGGAAGGTGTCCACGGCAAGCAGGTCTCCCAGTAGGGACCCACAGAGCACTAACCAGGGTGCGCCAACATTCCTTCAGAATGTAACCACATCCCATCTGCCCTTCTATAAAGCATTCCCAGAAGCTGGCTCTGTCCACATGGCACAGGCCCCAGCTATTCGTGAAAAGCCAAGGACAAGTCCTGGAGGGCAGATCATCTGTCCAGACTGAGCAAGAGTAAATGCAAGTGTCATGTTGGCGATGCTTCGATCTACTTGGGAATCTTTTCATGGCACCGATACCACCAGAAGTTGGCAAAGCCTTGTATAAAGTTAATGCTTCTGAAAGGCTGGAGTGTTGACACTGAACTGCACTGCAGACTTGAGATGCAAATATATTTTTCCATGAGTGAATGTACTTTGATTTTAGCAGATGGCTTCAGAAGCTGGTTCATAGGCAGGGCACAAGGCACTGGGATTTCCTGCCCTGCCCCATTGGGAATCCCAATATATGTACAGCAGTGTTGTAGGTGACAGGGCAGGCTAGCTTCTGACTCTGGGGTGGGCTCCTTTGACTACTCCTCCTCCCGACATTGACTTGTAGACATGTGGGAGACTTAGCATCTGTAGAGTCTGGTTCTAGCACCAAGTCAACCAGATAGCCAGACCTTGTTCCATTCTGCGCCGGTGGGACCAAGCCCACCTCCTTCCTCTGAATGCTGTGGCTCCATCTGGGAAGCTGTGCCAGTGTGTTCAGTCGTTTCCTGCACTTCCTTGCTTACCCCTCAGTGCTGCCTGGCTTCCCCCACCCTCTGGCCCAGTGCCAACAACAAACATCACATTTGCACTTTGATTCTATGGCTACTGTCTCCTCAACCTATGATCAAACCTGGTCAACACAAGAGCCAATGTGTTAATAAACTGGGGATGTCTTTGCACAACACCAAATCATCCTGTGGAACTACCAGTGTCTACAGAAGTGAGGGTCTACCAACAGACTTCAAAAGTAGCGCCAGCTTGTGCCAGCTGGGAGGCACAGTACGTCCTGGCCCCTGCATCTGAAGCAGAGCCGTGATGGCTTCCGGGCCTGGGCAGGAAGTTCTTCCCCTGGGGTCTAAAAGCCAGAGACTTTTCTCCATTGATTCCTTTGGCCCCTCTGGTCCTTCCTGGGCGTTCATGTGGCAGAGCTAACTCAGCAACCCTTTCCTCAGCCAGGCACACTGGGCTCTCTCCAGGTCAGAGCACCCCGCCCCCATCCCCTCCCGAGATCCTGCATAGCAAACCATATGGTTCTGGGTTTGTGCTGGCAGAGGAAAGCAAGGTGTCCGTTCTGTGGGCTTGCTGAAGTGAGCCACGGGCACACACACACCCCATCTCTGGTCCCCACTGGACAGAGGGCAGAGCTTCCGCTGTGTTTTCTTCAGTGTGTGTGTGTGTGTGTGTGTGTGTGTGTGTGTGTGTTTTCTTCACTTTAAGAAGCTGGGCCTCCCTCTACACCGTTTAATAATTTCTGTAGTTGATTTGTCTGAACTGTGGCTGTCTTGCATTCTTTGAATAATCACGTGTAAGAATTGTCAATGCTTGAAACTATTTCCTGTACTCAAGTTGAAGGGCCTTGGGGTTTTGGCAGTGACTCACTCCAGGAGCAGAGGCAGGGAAGAGCCCAGGCATAGCCTTGGTGCTGTGATGAATGAGGTCCCTTCTTGTGTCCCTTAACAAGTGACAGTATACATTCCTCAGAAATAAAAACAATGAAGCATCAGGACTGTTAGAAGGTCTCCTGTCTTCTCCTGTCTTGGTTGCTCCGGGGAGGTGAGGTTGGAAACAGCGACCTGTGACACTGGAGATCTCAAGCCACAGCTGCAGCTGGTCCAAGGGCCCCGCTGCCCTGACAGCCTGACCCAGTGTGTAGTGTGGTGTGCCAGTGGGTTGGGCACTTCCCCTGTTCAAAACCTTTTCCTGTCTGAGCCCACTGTCATTCCTTGTTCATGGGGAGGGGCTTATATAGGATTTCAAACCCCCAAATGAGACAGCATTTGAGACTCAAAACTCACTGTTCCTGCCAACTTCACCAGTGTTTCCCTTCCCACAAGCCTTCAGCCTCTGCTATGCCTGGATGTGCCTTTTGGAAGGGAGTCGCAGCAGGGGCCGTGACACGTTCAGTTGCACCTTTTAACTTTGTACATGACATCCAGAGTCTTCCTCTTCAATTTCAAGGAATTTCATCTCTTCCTACATAGAAACTTACTCCAGATCTCCTGGGTGACCTGTCTTTGGCCTTTGAACCCAAGGATAGTTCCTTCATCATCCTTTAGACGGATGGGATGACTGTGGTCAGAAGACCCAGAGACATATTTTGGGGCACAATGCGATATAATTCACTGTCTATTTAAATGCAGTGATTGGGGAGCTGAGCAGTTTTTAAGGCAGCTCACAGTGACAGCTCCTGCTGTCCTGGGGTCTTCAAGTGCCTCTGTCCTCAGGCAGCCACTGGGTCCACATGCAAGGAAGTAGAATTTTCCAGTCTCTGAGGATGCAGCCAACTTCGTGGGCTAGGAATGTTGCTCAGGTCAGAGTAGCATGAACAGGTGGACTCTGTCGACCCCTGGCCCCCAAATGTAAAGAGAGCAGCCAGTTTCCTCCAAGCCTAGCTGACGACCCAAAGAGGCTCACCACAATTTCACTGGGACCCCAAGGTTTGAACACAGATCAAGCCTGTGCTGTGGGAGTCTGCCAGGTGACTGATGCCTGGAAATGTCAGAGCATGGGCTGGAGAGGAGGCCCCAGCCCACCCTGGCCCTGCTGGTTCCATATGGAGGGTCTTCCCCAGAGGCTCCTTCTGGGCCCAGCCACCTGCCCATTTCTTTTCCATCTGATAACTGGAGCAGATAACCCTGCCTGAGCATCACTCGCTGCCACTCACCTTTTGTTCTGGCTTGTGCAATGCCTTGCCCTCCCATGAGTGGGGATTCTGCGGCATTCTCCCCTTCTGTATCTGCCAATCTGGCCTGGAAGGGTTAGTCCCCCCTACCCCCCACAAAAAAAAAACCAACAACACAGTAACAAGACATACTTGGAAACAATTTTAAGAGAAATGAGTCCAGCTGTGGGGGAGCAGGTTAGGGAGAGGATGTGGACCATTGCAAATATTCCGGGAATGGGGACAAGGACGCACCTAGGATAGTTTAGGGGTGACTGCACTGGAGGTGGGTGGGTGAGGCGTCCTACTAGCTCCCAAAGTTTTAGTCCTATAGGAAGCACATGACTGGCACACTGACAGACTTCTCAGCCGTGATGGGGTAATTATTATAAAGTGTCTCTGACCAGTTACGTTAGGCGAGTGGGAAGCTACCTGCTGCTCAACATCCCACGTCTGCCTGGAAGCAGAGGGTGCAACAGGAACTATTTCACTCTCCTTGAGGGAACAAAGAAGGTTCTAAAGGCCTTTGCTTTTCTCCCTGGGAGGTCTCCCACCTGCCTGAAGACCCTGGTGACAGGCAGGGTGCAGGCACCAGGGGCTCGGAAGGCGTGCTCTGCTGCTTCCCTGCAGGGCTGTGAGAGATGGTGTCCCAGAGCATAGGCCCAATGGCCGGTCCCTCACTGTCCCTGTTCCTTACAAGGATGTCCTTCCCTTCCCCTTCAGGCTTCCCCCAAAAGAACCATCTGGAGGGTCCTGCTTGCTTTCAGCTTTCCGTATTCTTGGCACCGGTTGCTCCAGACCTTCACGTCTCCACAGAGGCAGGGGGCTTGTGGTTGCCATCTCTTCAGGCAAAGGTGGTTGCCAGGTTACTGCAGCTTAGCCACTGCCAGAAATCCCCAACTCCTTTCCCATTGCTACTCCCATACCACCCTGTCCCAGGTTCCTACCCAGACTCACCGAACCAGATCCCTGACTCCCTCCAGAGTCAGCTCCACACAGGAGACAAAGAGCCTCCCAACTTCAGCAAGGGTAGAGACAGAAGGCCCCCAAGTGGCAGGGGCTGAGTTTCCCAGTATCCTTTAGGGTTTATACTGTCCTGACACACTATGGCCTCCTAGCACCCGTCCCCCATTGCAGTCTTCCTCCAAAAAGGCTGCACCAAAATAAATAAGTAAATAAATAAATAAATAAATAAATGGTGGGAACAGCACTGCCCCGTGACCCTTCACACACATGGGTCCTTGACACCCGCCCAGCCCAGCCCTGCCTACCTCTGTTCCCACTGGGCAGATGACGAAAGCGGGCTCTAAGGTGGGCACTGTTTGCCTGATATGTTCAACGGGACGTGGAAAGGAGTTGGACAAAATGCTCACTGACCTTTCCAGCCCTGGCTGGTGACTAATTTGGACAACAGCCAGTCACAGGAGGTAGCAAAGTCAAGGGTGGTCTCGGCAGCAGCTGGTGGGTCTCACAGAGGCTGGGCAGCCTTCACGGGTGCTACCCTTTAGAGGGCAATGTCTGCTTATGACTCTGGGGTCCTTTCTCGGGGGCTGGAAGTTTGTGGGGGGAGCGGGGAGGCCTTACAGGCAACCTTCCGTTTCCTATTCTAGTAGAAGGAAGTCTCTGCTGCCACCGAGCAGAGATGCCCGTGAGCTCCCCTGACAGCTGGGGAACCCACTGAGGCACAGTTCGGATGTCTGTCACGTACGTCCTTCAAGCAGTCCGTGGCCTTGGAGCAAGGAGGAAAGGGCTCACCTTCCAGGCCTGCTTGGAATCTGTAGCAGGGTTCCCACTGGGCAAGTTCTGAGACTGTGAGCCTAGCCTTGTCACCTTGTCACCTAGCTCATGACCTTCGAAGGTTCTCCTAACACCTCACCTTTCCCACGTGAGAGAGGAAGGAGAGGCAGAGAATTCCACACTGGCACAAAGGAGCCCGGAGCTGGGCTCTGGAGGTACAGGCTGTAAGACTGAACTGAAACTCCCCAGGACACTAGGAGCTCTCAGGAGGAACACCTAAAATGGCAAGTCCTCCCAGACCAGCTGCTGCCCACTTAGGTGGTGGGTGCCAATTACTGGCCATAGCCTGCACCTCCTATCTCAGAGGCCACCACTGTCAGCCCGGCTGGAGCCCTTCTCCCTGCCTCTTCTTCTCCCATGACTTGGAGATCATAGATAATCCTGTCCTTTTCTTGGTCCCTTCTCCAGCATCCTCCTCAGGATGGATGGCTCTGAAACCTCTGGCCTCTACTTGCCAGCCTTGACCCCCCCCCCCACCATTAACACTACGGCCTGAATTAGCTCAGGAGGGGGAGGAGGAGAATACTTGAACACGAGGCAGCTGGTCCAGCCTCCAGGCTGTGTGTGGATGGAGGTGTGAAGCAGGGCTTCAGTGGAGTGGGGATCGATCCATCTTCTGCCCAATACTACTGAACCCCAGGGGTCACGGGGTGAGGCGCTACCGACGAGTGAAGCCTCACTTGGAGCTGGGAGCTGAGTGGTCGGGGTGGAGGAAGGTCGTGGCGGTGTAGTTCTGGAAGAGTGGCTGCAGGAACATGCCGATGGTGCCAAAGACACAGACAAAGACAAAGATCCAGAGGAACAGGCGGTCGATCACCATGGCAACATATTTCCAGTCCTCCCTCACCTGGATGGAAGAAAATGAAGGCGGCCCAGATATCAGTCTCATGATGTGGGATGGGGTAGCAAAGTTCCTACCATGTTTGCGCATCCCCACTCCTCTCCTTTGCCAAACCCAGAACAACCTGTCACAGCTCCAGTCCTGCCTAGTGTCCCCCCGGGGCCCACCCAAACCTACCCGTAACAAATAGGAACCTATTTCCTATTGCTTCCTATACCCCAAAATTCAGAGTTAGTAAAAATTCCAACATGTCTTCTTAGTTCTCTCACTTCCTTTATAAAAAAAAAAATCAGGGCTGGAGAGATGGCTCAGAGGTTAAGAGCAGTGACTGTTCTTCCAGAGGTCCTGAGTTCAGTTCCCAGCAGCCACATTTGGCTCATGACCATCCACAATGAGATTTGGCGCCCTCTTCTGGCCTGCAGATGTACATGGGGGCAGAATACTGTACAAATAATAAATAAATCTTTTAAAAAATAAAAAACAAGCCGGGCGTGGTGGCGCATGCCTTTAATCTCAGCACTCGGGAGGCAGAGGCAGGCGGATCGTTGTGAGTTCGAGGCCAGCCTGGTCTACAAAGTGAGTCCAGGATGGCCAAGGCTACATAGAGAAACCCTGTCTCGAAAAACCAAAAAAAAAAATAAATAAATAAATAAATAAAAAATAAAAAACAAAAACCTGGTAAACTCCTCCATACATTTGAAAGCCCTGATTGCCTAGTCGTTTATTCACTAGACAATTGAAGGTGTCCCTGCTCCTTTTGTCCCCTCAGCACTGGTCATCTCCGTACTTATACTATGCCACATTATTTCAATCTATATATTTGTCCCCCCTCCCTAACTGCAAACTCCTGCATGAACGGAACCCTGCTGGCATCTGGGGCAGTGCTCAGTAACTGAGAGCTGCTGCCTCTGAGGCTCTGCTTTCATGGTAGGTGGGGACACAGTTCCAACAGCATCCTTACCCCTGCACAGAGGCCCAGAGGATGTAAATGGAGTCTAGGTGTTAAAACCTCAGTCAGAAAGCTCATAATGGCCCACAGGGTTTGAGAACCGTCTACAGGGTCATAGGGAGAGCCAGCCTCTCTTCCAAACTGAGTCTGGTCTTTGTATGTGATTCTCTGGGGCCCAGCCAGCTCGCAGGATGGGGAGGAAGTGACTGTGCAATTTATGTAGCTGCCAGCCAGTCACTCACTGAAGTCAGGTCTACGTCAGACCTAGCATCCTGCAAGGTGCAGGGACACAGGCAACTGAAGCACCCTGTGGTTTTTAGTCTCTTCAGGGAGACAGAGGCAATAAACCAAAGATTATACACTAAGAGGAAATGGAAAACTAGGACAGAGAAACAGAAGTAAGGCAGGAGCCGAGGAGCCTGGAAACGCCTATTTCAGGAGAGGATGCTTAGAGCAAGATCTGACGGGCAGGAAGGAAGCTGTGTTTCAGGTCCACACTGAAGACATGGTCAGGCAAAGCCAGCAGAACAGCCCTCGCCGGGCCTGTTCCCTTCAAACCCAAGAAAGGCAGCCCTGAGGGGGGTCGCTAATGAGGCTTGGCAACCAAGTGTAACTCGGGGTCTCAGGTCTAAGGACAATGATCCTAAGAAGGGTGTTCCTAGGACAACTGAAAAGCTTTAATGTGGGCAGTAAAGTGGTAAAGGTGTTGATGCCGTTTCCAGAATTTGGCCTTTGAACCCAGGCGCTTCGTTATTATCTTGATTGGTTGTTGGCTGCAGGAGGAACTTGGGGCCTTTCACATGCTAACCATGAGCTCTATCTCTGAGCCACATTCCCCCTGCCCCAAGCTGAGTCAAGCTAGAGAGCATCCCTGTTCTTAAGGAGAGACACACTGACGTGTTCGGGATAAAAAGGTTACATGTTTAATTCTTAAATAACAGAAAAAAAAATAACAGTAATAAGTTTTTTGTTTTGTTTTTAGAAAAAAAAAGAAAGAGTAATATTGTCATCATGATGAGATTTAGAAGCACTGTGGAAACAAAACTAGGGAGGCCTATGGGGGAATTTTTCTAGATTAGATTATTTGAGGCAGGCAGCAAGCACTATTCCAGGGGTCAGGGTCCCAGACAGGAAAAAAAAAGAAAGAAAACGGTTAGTTAACACCAGCATGGGCCTCTCCCCGTTTCCCGACTGTGGGAGCAACAGGACCAGCTGCCCCCAGCTCCTCCTGCTTCCTCTCCCGCCTTGTGCTGTAACCTCAGATTATGCAGCAAAACCCCTGCTTCCCTGAATCTGCTCCTGTCAGGAATCTTGTAACAACAATTTTGTTACAATGAGAGAAGTAACTAATACAAAGGTTGTTCCAAGCTGAGGAACCCAGATGCAGAGGCTCTGAGGGCAGGAAGGAGCTTTTCTTGCTTTGACACAGCTGAGTGATGAGCCAGTGACCCAAGCAAGGGGGCAGTGCAGGAGCCCAGGGGCATGGTTATTTAAGGGCAACAGAGGAAGTCGGACAGGGAGGCAGTTGGGAGATTCTCTCCTGGCCCACACAGGAACTGACAGGAGCCCAAGGCCCAGAGTGTCATTATAAAAGTGATAGGAAAAGGACAAAGCAGAGAAATCATTTTGGAGGTAAAGGGCAGGGCTTTTTCTTTTTTTCTTTTTTTTTGGGGGGGTGGTGGTTGTTGTTATTGGTTTGGGGGGGTTGTTTGTTTGGTTTTAGTTTCTTGAGACAAGGTTTCTCTGCCCCAGAATTCACTTTGTAGACCAGGCTGGCTTTGAACTCCCATAGATCCACTTGCCTCTGCCTCCCGAGTGCTGGGACTACAGGCATGCACCACCGCGCCTGGCTCAGGGCAGGGCTTTTGACAAGTTCAGTGATGGGAAGATAACTCCAGTAAGGGGGAGAGCGGAAAGGATCACCCTAGGCCTTCAGCCTGAACCACTAGGCCCCTGGTGATGCCATTTATATACAAAATAGACAAACTAGGGGCAAGGTAGGGCCAGGTTGGGGGTGCAGATGCAGTTTTTTTGCATGTGTTGAGTTCTAGATGCCTCTGAGGCATCCAAGTAGGTCACTGCACCTTCAGCACCTGGCTTGAAATGTAGGCCAGATGATGGACGGCAGCAGGAGTGGAGGCCAGTGATCCGGCAGCCGCTGCAGCCTGCACCCTTGTGTCTCCCCGTTAGCTGCCTCAGCTGCAGTCCCAGCCTCCCCCGTTTCCTCTGAACTAGAAGATGCCCCCTGCCTCATGCTTGTCTGCTGTCCAGGGGAAAAGATGTCTGAAATCAGCTCCCAACCCAAACCACAGCGCCTGCCCTTTATCCTTCCCCAGCAGGAAGGGCAGAGTCCCAGAGGAAACCCAGCTGGTCACTATGGCAACAGCTGAGCCTTGGCTTAGAACCAGCCCAGGTACCTGAACATTGATCTGGGGTGGGGGTGGGGGCTCAGGCCAGATGGTCCCTAGAATGAGGGGGCAGAATGTTAACCCATCTCTCCTTCCCCTCAACTTCTGGCTTAGTCTCAAGGACTCTCTGCGAAGACTGCAGAAAAGGCCAGAAGCCAGGTGTGCAGAAAGAGGAAAAGATGAATCTAGGGAGGCCTGGCCTCTACCCACCCCATCTTTATAAATCTTCCATTAGACTCTTCTCAAGGCCCAGGACAGTAGAAATGGAATGTTGATTTTAAATTCTGCTCTCTTGGCTGGGATCAGCCCCATGGAACCTCTACACTTCCCTTTCCCTAACTGTCATCGTCACTGTCCTCAATTTTGCCTGCTCTGTGGCCCACAAGGACTCATCTCCATTTGCACAAAGAGCTGCACATTAACAACTCAGATGTGTTCATGTGAGCTACAGAGAAAAGCTCGGTGACACCCTCAAGCCCCAAAGTACCTCTCCCTGCCCCCCAAAGGTTCCCGGTCACCTCCCTCACACTGAGGATGCCTCAGCTGATGCATCTCACCCTGAATACCTCGGGGAACCACAAGGTCATTTGGTACAGACTCCAATGCAGGCAAGTCAATCTGAAAGCCTGCCCTGCAGAGTCCGCCTCACCCATGTTGCCTCTCTCCTGTATACCCTTGCTCTGTGACCCTAAATGACACCTACCCCCCCCCCCACAGGGGCCCCTGCTCCTTTGGCGTGCCTGTCTCACACCTGATACTCACACTCTGGTCGTCATCCTCACTCCGCATATGGTCTGCAATGAAGCGTACGCCATCCACTGCCTCCCGGAGACCACAGCTGCATGGCCCCGGGCCGGCTGCAGGAGTGGCCTCGGCCCGGAAAGGCCCAGCCAAGCCCTGCATTGAGGCGGGGTTGACAAAGCAGGTGCATGGGTCAGCCGCAGGGCCCTCACGGAAGAAAAGCGTGCCTGCGCCCTCGCGCTCCCGCTGTTGCCTCCGCAAGCGCAGGCGCTGTCGTGCACAGCGATGGCGTGGCTGCTGCAGGAAGAGCAGGGTGGGCAGCTTCTCCAGGAAGATCACCTTAACCCAGGGTGCCATGGTGTGCGTGGTGGGCGAGCGGTGGTGCACGTTGAGCACACACACGCTGGTGACGATGGAGAAGGTGACAAGCACCATGGTGAACATGAGGTACTTTCCCACCAGAGGTACGTCGAGGGACGTGGGCGGCACAATCTTGGAGATGAGCAGCAGGAACACCGTGAGCGCCAGCAGCACAGAGATGCAGAGCGTCATCTTCTCGCCGCAGTCTGAGGGCAGGTAGAAGACCAGGATGGCCAGCGAGGTGATGAGGACGCAGGGGATGATGAGGTTGATGGTATAGAACAGCGGTTTGCGACGGATGATGAAGTCGTAGGTGATGTCCACGTAGGTGGAGTCGTCCGGGTTCTCGTTGCGCCGGCCCGGCAGCGCGACGATGTCCCACTCCCCGCTGGGTGTGAAATCGTCCAGGCTGGCCACATCACTTTTGAGCACCAGGTCGATCTCGGTGCGGTCGTAGGTCCACGAGCGGAACTTCATGGTGCAGTTCTGCTGGTCAAACGGGAAGTGCTTCACCTCAATCTTGCATGCGCTCTTGTAGATGGCGGGTGGTAACCAGAAGATGCTGCCGTCGTAGGAGACCACGGCGTTGGAATAGAAGGAGACTTCGTACATGCCGTCAGCACTGCCAGAGGAACACGGGGCGGTCAGCCCTGACTTGAGGGTCTCTACTCAACCCAGGGAGGAGAACCTGGGCTGGGAGTGACCATCTAATGCACGACTGAGGCTGGCCAGAAATCAAGCTGGGGGTGGGGTATGCATGGTTTGGTAGTAAAGGAAGGGTGTTCTGTTCGGGAGATGTGCTGTGCGTAACC
The DNA here is from genome assembly GCF_964271855.1 of Acomys minous. Taxonomy (NCBI): domain Eukaryota; kingdom Metazoa; phylum Chordata; class Mammalia; order Rodentia; family Muridae; genus Acomys; species Acomys minous. Next base: position 62,019,024 of record NC_140499.1, read on the forward strand.
CTTCAGAGGTAGAGTAGAATGATTGGGGTGGGGGGGACACGGGGACACATCTGCTCCTTGACCCACACAAGCTGACTAGTGTGGGAAAGACTAAGCTTTGTCACAGGTGAAAGCAGTCTTGGCGGGCTTTACCCTTGGACACCCCATGGATACTCTGAGATAGACTGGGTGGGGCTCTCCCGGGTCTGGAATTCAGGAAGCGGACCTGGGGACTCCACCTGGACTATTGTTTTTCTAATCGACCCTCAATGGGAGAAGGAGACACAGGCAGGCAGAGAGGAGAGAGCAGCAGCAGTTTCAGACTGGGCTTGAGCGCACGTGGATCAACGCGCAGGCCAGAGACACCTAGGGACCCGTCGGGTGGAACGGATACCGGAAGGTTTACTCTTTTTTTTCCCTTTAACCTTTTTTCCCTCTTGTGTAAGCTAGTTGGGTTGTATAATAAAGTTTAATTGTGAAGAAACAGAGCTTACAGACTAGTCTTCATGAGGGAGCCGGAAGAGGCCAAAGCAAGGAGCCCCAGGCAGTGACACAATCCCATCAGTTAAGAGTTTTGTGCCTTGAAGGTAAGGAGGCTCACTGAAGGGAGCAGAACAGAACCATCTAGATGAAACTTGCTTCCAGAAGAGCCTGTTCTTAACCAAGTTAGGAATTGAGAACTGTCGATCTTTAATATCCTTACCCCACACCCCCAGCTCCAAACACTGTCAATCTAAGTAGCTGGGAAGGGCTAGTCCAGGCCCGAGTCAGTTAGGTCTGTGTGGATAACGCCTGGCTACAACCTGTAGGGGAAAGCGCCCTCTCTACCACACAGCACGTATCCCCACCTCGCCCCGTCATTCTGTCCCTTTCCAAGCACACCTCTGGTCTTCCCTACCCTTCCTCCGGCTCCAGGGTCACCTACTTGTTGTACAGGACCACATCTGGGAGCCAGATGTGTTTAGAAGGGAGCCGGACTTTCTTCATATTATCGAAGTCCTCAGGTCTCCATGTGAGGCGGTAATCTTCCCACTCCTGGGGAAGGGAGAGAGCAAGGCAGTACTAACCTCTAGCCCCCAAAGGGGCCCAAGGTCAAGGGGCAAAAGAAAACTCTTCTGGATAGTCAGCCGTCTCTAGACAGTGGCTTCTCTGCCCAGACATAGGTCATATGATGACGATGTTTCTTCACTTAGCTTGCAAAGCTAAGCCAGGTTGTTAGATTTTACATGCTACAGGCGTGGAAATGAATCTTGGGAGTGCTTAACACGTTTAAAGTCACAGAGTTGAGCAGGTATGTGAAGTAAACACCTTTAGTCCCCATCGCTAATGAGGCAGAGACAGGCAGCTCTCTGCGAGCTCAGGATCGCCCTGCTCAACACCTTGAGACCTAGGTCGGCAGGACCACACAGTGAGACCAGAGTCTAATTAAAATTAATTACAGCTGGGCGTGGTGGCGCATGCCTTTAATCCCAGCACTCAGGAGGCAGAGGCAGACTGATTGCTGTGAGTTCGAGGCCAGCCTGGTCTACAAAGGGACTCTAGGATAGCCAAGGCTACACAGAGAAACCTTGCCTTTAAAAAAAAAAAAGATAAAATTAATTTTTAAAAAATCTTTGGTCCAAACAAGGATTAAACCCAACTATTCAAGACTCCTCTCTGAAGGAGATGATAAGCCGGGAGGGGGAGGGGTTGTGGGTGGGAGAGAGCACTGACCTGGGTCAGCCAGACGTTGGTGGTCATGATCTGCTCCCGTTCATGCTGCGGGGAAACAGAGCAGCTGCTGAAAAGGCCCCACCAGCACCACCACCAAGTCCTCAGATCCGCCACCACCCTATTAAGGTCCCTCCGGCCCTGGAGGCACCTAAGGAACAAGCTCGGGTATTAAACCTTTCTGGCTGGGCTGACTTTCACAGCTAAACAAAGAGCTCAAGACGCACACTCACCACACTGATGAGCTGGGCCAGGGACACCATGAGCTGTACAGTCACCAGTTCAGAGCCATTAGTGGCTGGACGGATCAGCTTGTTGTAGCGGGAAGGGTCCAGGAGATGCTCCACTAGCCGCTCCTCAGTGTCGGTACCCAAAACCCCTGGGTAAGGAAAGGCAGGAAGTGAGTAAACAGAAGGGCTCAGAAAGACCCACCTAGTGTGAGGCCACTGATCAATCAGCTCAGCCTCTTAACAGCCCTGTGCTTAAGGGTATTGCCAAATATTCAATTATGCCACAGAACCACAGGAGCCCCTGGCTGTCTTTCATAGGTAAGTCCCTCTTTGAGACAGCACCACAGAGTCCAAACAGGACTAATGAGGCTTGATGAGGAGTTGTTTCCCCCCAGAAGGTCTCCGAGGGACAAGGCTTAAGGTCTCTGCCCCCATGGGTTGGAACGAGATATCGGGCGGGCACCCACCCTCTTGTGTTGTCATTCAGGCGTGGAAAGATCGTCCCGTTGTACTATTGCCTTGTAGCGGCTCCTCTCCTTGTCGCTCCCCTTCTGTGACTCTGCACAAGCCCCCTCTTTGGGCACCCCCACTGAGTGCCTCCCTCACCCTCTGTCTGGGGTGCTCTGTTCTTGCAAGTTTCCTAACCCATCCTATGAGAGGTGGGAAGTCACTGCTCTCCCCTTCCTGCCTTGTCCCCCAAAACAGAACCCTAATGAAGAGAGTGGGAAATGGAGGGCTCGGAGATTAGAGAAAGGTGTTAACCGGGTCATTAGAAGTCAGAGGCTATCTCAACCCTCTGGTCATCTCACTGTCCTCTCCTTCCTTCCTCCTTGCGATCGTTTGCTTCTTCCCTACAATGAATGGCCAGGTTTCCACCTCTCCTGGGCCTCTGGCCTGCGCCTGCGCCCGGGGCTCCCTTCCAGATCAGTTTTCCAGAGGCTCCCTACGGACCCTGGAGTCTCTCCCCATCCCCCCGCCCCCCCCCCCCCCAAGCAGGCTCCTCCGCCTCTTGAGAATCGCTCGTTTCTCCTTTGTCCTGGCACAAGTGACAGAGTTTGGCATCTTGAGCTACTAGCTGAGGCAGTGGAGCCAAGCCGGCCAGTTCTTACCTGGGCACAGGCAAAGGAGCCCGAAGCTGAGCAGCAACGCCATAGAGCTGGAGCGCCGGGCCATGCCGCCAGCATAGCGCGTGGCCTCGCCGACACCGAGGCTGCGGGCCGGGCGCTGTCCGTGGTGCTGAAGCCGCGCAGCAGCCGCCTGCGCCCGGCTTGGGATCGCGGCCTCCAGGGCTACAGCGCTCACTGAGCGGCAGTTCCTGGAACGCGAGGAGGACCCGGCTTCTCACCGGTACCGGCTGCTCTTCCAGGGAACACAACTGGGACTGCGAGGGGAGGAGTCTCCGCCCCGGAGGCGGAAGCGCGGAATCCCAGGGAAAAAAAGGTGGTCCCTTGGTAGGGTGCTCTTTGACTGGGCCTGCCTAGGTGGAGTGTGAGTGAGGCGAGAAAGCGACCCACTGCTCAGAGTTCTAAAGCCCCGAAGTTGGGGCATTACCTAAAAGAGGTTTGCGCAGGACTGGAAGGGAGCGAGAGCCGGAGGGAGCCAAGTAGGTCAGGGCTCTCTTTGGGTGTGGGGTGGGTTGGGGCGTTTCTGGGACCCCTGTCTTCCTCTAAGTTCTTACCCAAACTAATGACTCTGCGGCAGAGAATATGTTAGGACCTTGGACAAAGAAGCAGGGAGCTGGCTGGTTTTAAAAAGCAAATTACTTTGGTGTTTTATAATAGAGTCCCTTCAGCTGCCCTTTTCACGGCTTCCATAAGCTCTGACAAGGCCAAGGTCTTCCCATCCTCTGGGGGGTGGGGGGGCAGGGAACCTAAACTAAAAAGGTCTAGACCTCCTGAAAAGAAGGTAGCCTTGAAGGTTCTGACATGCGCATAAGCAACGGATATCAGCGGTCCCTTCCACCCCGGTCGTCCTCTGTGTTCTGGGGAGATCAGGGGACCATTTCACAAAGAAGGAAGCTAACACGGAGGAGAGCAAAGATGAGAGGAGATGTCAAAATTCAATGACGCCTTTGATCTTGAAAGCCCTGAACTTTAAGCTACCGAGCCCATAAAGGGCCTCTTTTTTTCTTAGTGGATCAGTGGTCACTTTCAACCAAAACGATTCCTGTCTGAAGCAGACTTGGCAGATGGCAAAGCTTCATTTCATTTCATCAATGCCTGCTTCCCAGCTCCACACTCCAGCTATCGGCAAGGTCTTTAAGATCCTTGAACATTTAACCCCTCCCAGCCCTCAGCCTTTTAAACATGTAGTTCTCGGTCCAGCTCTTTTATCACCCCGCCGCCCCTAACTACCTTCCACTTATACTTGAGTGATTTCAGGAATTTCACTTCCTCAGGGAAGCTGTGACTGACCAAAGGTTGAGTTAGGTACCTTGTCAGACTCTTCCAGAATGAAATCCTTCTATAGCAGTCACACAGCCTTTCCAGCTGGACTACGAACTAGCAGAGGGCCTGGCTTCAGATGACAGCTTGGCAGAGAAATGGCAGACACATCTTAGGCAGAAGCAACTTATTTAACAAATGCCCAGATTTGGGGGACTCAGGGGATAGCAACGCAGCTTGATGACAGAGTGCTTGCCTAGCGTGTGCAAAGCATGGGAGGAAAGGGGCATGGGGGTGAGGCTGAGGGGAAACAGCAGGCAGCAAAGCACAGGAGAGGGAGCTAGGGGACAGGGAGGGGACAACCACAGGGAATGTGGAAGTGGACTTAAGTCTGTCCACAGGGGCAGGGCAGGGCATGTCCAGGGTCTGTGGATGTGTAATGATTTCTTCAGAGAGAGAGAGATCCGAGCACCACAAGCAAAGGCCAGAAAGATGGCGAGGTGTGTGTGCAGCCACACCGCTTGGAGAAAGGCTCAAGGCTTAGAGCAATTTACATGGCACATGAGGAGGATGTTCCTTGAGCTCAGAATTGCTTGGAGCAGACGAGGCAATGGTTAGAAAGACTTAGCTCTGGTTGTTAAGGTGACCACACGACAACAGGGTACTAGATGCTGTGCCGACACTAGGAAGGACACCGGTGGAGACTGGGGATGCTGGGAGCAAGGAAGGCAGTGACAGGGACTGGGAGGGGCACAGATGAAAGCGAGGGTGAATCACAGGGGAAGGCTAGCTTGCAGGCGCTCCACACTCCCAGGACAGCTTCTCCCATGGACGCAGCATGGCTGAGGAAGGCTGGCATTGCCTTCTGCTGCTAAACTTCTTGGAGTGCTTACTTTCTCTGATGGTGACTGAAGGCCACTCACCTTTTAGATGACAAACTCGGGGAACTATTGGTTGCCTTCTACATGGCAGGCTTGGGGGGCGTGTGGTGGGGCATTCACTTGCCTTATGGATGGCTAACTGGGGGTGGGACACTGACCATCTAAATGACGGGTGTTGGGGGGCATTCAGTTGTCTAAAGCCTGTGGCTGTTCCTGCTTGTCCAGGTAGCCTGTACACCTTGGCCTTTATGTTGTCTTCTCGAACCTTCAATGTTTACTTCTAGCTTGGCAGGGAATGAGTCCACCGAGATAACCAACCAGTGGCCAGGGAGAGTGGGACACCCTCGCTCTGCCTTCTATGTTCCCCAGGAAGAGAGGTGGCAGAAGAGATGCAGAATTATACACGGTTGGGGCAAAACAGAAGTACCAGTCCTGACACAAAAGGGCAAGTCAGCAGGGTTCTAGTGCCCCTGAGTACAAGGAATGTTTCTCTCTCTCTCTCTCTCTCTCTCTCTCTCTCTCTCTCTCTCTCTCTCTCTCTCTTTTGGTTTTTTGAGACAGGGTTTCTCTGTGTAGCCTTGACTGTCCTGGACTCGCTTTGTAGACCAGGCTGGCCTTGAACTCGCAATGATCCACCTGCCTCTGCCTCCCAAGTGCTGGGATTATAGGCGTGCGCCACCACGCCCGGCTGGAATGTTTTCTCTTGAAGATATTAAAATTAATACATATTCCTTTAAAGTGTTTTACATTTAAATTTTTTTGTTACCACAGTAATACTTGTGTTCATGAAAACCACCTTAAAAACAGAAATTAGCAGAGAGGATTCAAAATCACACCTGTAAAGGGGTATGAAAGTCTGTATCTACAAAAATTTAGGCATAACATGCACACAGAGTATAGTTGGTGTATCTGGATCTATTACCACGACAGAAACGCCCATGTTTTGTTTAAAGCAACAATTACCAATAACCAGGTGCTTCTCCCAAACACTATCCCTCTTCAAGGACAAGAGACCCCAGTCGACACCTCCTCAAGTTCTGGGACCGGGGCTGGAGCAATGTCTGAGTGGTTGAGAGCACTGGCTGCTCTTCCAGAGGTCTTCCGTTTGGTTCCTAGCACCCACGTGACTGCTCACAGCCACCTGTAACTCCGATTTTAGGGGATGCAATGCCTTCTTCTGGCCTCCATGGGCATTGCATTGCACCCATTGGTATACATACATACACATACATGACTGTGCGTGTACATGCAAGGAACCACTCATAACACATAAAGAAAAAATAATAAAATTCTGAAACTAATTATTGGGAATGATTATACAATAGTATGAATGCAAATGGTAAATTTTTAGAGTATGTGTATTTTATCATACTTTGTTTTTCCCTTTTTTGAGTCAGGGTTTCTTGAGGCCCAGGCTGATCTCAAACTCACAATATAGGGCTGGAGAGATGGCTCAGCGGTTAAGCGCACTGACTGCTCTTCCAGAGGTCCTGAGTTCAATTCCCAGCAACCACATGGTGGATCACAACCATCTATAATGTGACCTGATGCCCTCTTCTGGCCTGCAGAGCACTGTATACATAATGAATAAATAAATAAATCTTTTTTGTTTGTTTGTTTGTTTGTTTGTTTTTCAAGACAGGGTCTCTCTGTGTTAGCCTTGGCTGTTCTGGACTCGCTTTGTAGACCAGGCTGGCCTCGAACTCACAGCGATCCACCTGCCTCTGCCTCCCGAGTGCTGGGATTAAAGGTGTGCGCCACCACGCCCGGCGAATAAATAAATCTTAAACAAACAAGCAAAAAACTCACAGTATGGCTAAGGCTGGCCTCGAACCCTTGATCCTGCTGATCCTACCTACCAAGTATTGGGATTCCAGGCAAGCAGCACCATACCCAGCCACGATCTTTTTAGATGACTAAAAATAAATAAATAAATAAAGAGCCACCATTCTGAGTTCTAATAGTCCAGGTCAGCCTTGGCTGCTGAACTTCATATAAATGAAATCATAATCATTTGTGTCTGCATTATTGACATGTTAGTGAGAATCATGGACATTGTTTTGTTTTTCACTCTTCATAGCTGGAGTATTCATTGTGTGACTTATCCATTCAACTCTTCATAGACATTTGAGTTGTTTCCTATTTTGGACTATTAAAACAACACTGCTTAGCACTTGGGAGGCAGAGGCAGGCGGATCGCTGTGAGTTCGAGGCCAGCCTGGTCTACAAAGTGAGTCCAGGACAGCCAAGGCTACACAGAGAAACCCTGTCTCGAAAAACCAAAAAAGAAAAAAGACCAACACTGCTTTTTAAAATATTTTTTATAATTTTAAATAAATAATAAAGACACTTATTTTAAAAATAATGTCTTTTTGATTTTTGTTTATCAAGACAGGGTTTCTCTGTGTAGCCCTGGCTGTCCTGTAACTCACTCTGTAGACCAAGCTGACATCAAACTCAGAGATCTGCCTGCTTCTGCCTGCTAAATGCTGGCATTAAAGGTGTGCTCATGTCATATATTGGGCATACATATATATGTAAAACATACATTTTGGTCATTTTGCAAAGAGGAGCAAAGTGTGCTGTTCCTTTGTAATCATCCTTCTTATTCACTATTTCACAAGCCTCTCTCCATGTGGGTAGGTGTTCTTTGATTCTATTTCTTATTGATGGTATACATTATAAATTGTACATGCTAAGCAAGCCCTTTGCCACTGAGATACCCCTCCAATCCCTAGTTTTTTTTATTTTTAAAAAATAATTATTTATTTTTATCTTATGTGCATTGGTATTTTGCCTGCATGTATGTCTGTGTATGGTGTCAGAACTTGGAGTTTTAGACAGTGTGGACTGCATGTGGGAGCTGGGAATTGGATCTGAGCCACCTCTCCAGCTCTCCCCACCTCTCCCCACCAGTTTTAAGACAAGGTCTGTTGTAGCCTAGGCATCAAATTGCCCCTTCCTTCCCAACCGCCTTCCACTTCAGAAGCAAATCCTGGCTCCCCACAAAGCTGGGCTCTGTTAGTGCTGCTACTGATATTTGCTTCTTAAAGCCCTGTTGACCTTTTGGTGTCCCCAGCTCTTACAATAAACGCACACCCCTAAACAGCTCAATGGGGTCAGTCTTTGCCTGCCCTACCTCCATTATTCTCCTCTATTCTAGACCTACTATTCTTATGTTCCTTCAGTTTGCCACAACCTTCCTTAAGGCCTTTGTGTGCTGTTACGACGGCTGAGGAAACTCCATTCTGTGCGGGCACCTCCTTAGCAGCCATTGGCCTCTGCCCTCGATTTCTGAGATGAGCCCCTGAGCAACCTGCAGCCTCCCAGCTGCAAGATGGTTAACAGCTTGCTCTGGCTTCTGTAAACCCTCTTATCACTGTGTACAGGGGAGTGAGGTCCTTCCCTTATAGCTGTGAACAGGCGGAAAGAGCCAGCTCCTCACACAGCTGAGGGCAGTGACGCAGTCTGGTACAGCTGCAGATTCCACAGAAACGAGGTAATCGTCATCTCCACCTTTAAAAATCCTTCCCTTGGCCCCTTCTGGGTAGCATGCCTTTGATTTGGCTGTCCCCCTGTTGGGGACGATAGGCCATATTGCCAATGTTCAGCCATCTTGTCCAAGTCCACACCTTTAAGTCTCTGTCTTTCCCAAAGCTTGCCTTTCACCAGAAACTAGCTGACCCTGTTATGAGTCAGCAGTTAGACTAAAGACAGATAGGGATGGAGCGACCCTGTTGTGAGTCAGCAGCTAAAGACAGATAGGGATGAGCGGCCCTGTTGTGAGTCAGCAGTTAGACTAAAGACAGATAGGGATGGAGTGACCCTGTTGTGGGTCAGCAGTTAGACTAAAGCTACATGAAGACAAAGCAAGATGCCCTGTGTGGCAGGACATTATGACCCTGCCTGGAATTCCCTGTGTTTTGAGAAAAGCCTGCAGCTGCGTTGCTATAGGAACATGCTTCCCTGCCTTCTGACTTATAAAAGCTGCTACCTAATAAAGTTTGAGAGTTTGATCAATCAGACTTGCTCTCCTTCTTTGTGTCTTGCATTCTCAACAGGTTGAACCCTGCAGGCCGGGTCATCCCTCTACTTGCAGTTTTAGTAAACCTGGCTAATTGCGGTTTGGATTGAGTTTGTTTCCTTTTCCTGGTGGTCTCAAACTCGGTAGCACCGTTCCTTCTGCTTGGGACTCGTCAGCTCTTGCCCCGCCCATTCCCCTTCCTCTTCAGAAGTTAGTGTCGCTTCTTGAGAACCTTTCCAGATTCAGTCTTCTTTGAAGCACTTACTACAACTGCAATCCGGTGCTTGAATCCGGTCTGTCTACACATTAGTGTCTAGTTTTCTAAGTTTGTATTTACTGTTGGGGGCAGGGCAAGGCCAGGGCATTCATTGTATGTGACGATCAAAGGACAGCTTTACGGAGTCTATACTCTTCTACCTTTGTAGACGGTACCTGGGATTAAACTCAAGGCACTAAGCTTGTATCGCACCTGGCTGGCCCAAATGTCGGACCTCCTGCCAGGCTGAACATAAATGTGAGAATGTAAGGACTGAATGCTGTCTCTTCAGTGCCCCCCACACAGTAAGTAGGTGCTCAATAGAAATTTGTTCAATACCCACATTTAGCAAGCCAGTTGACTTTGTAGATTCTGGCTTTATAATTTCTATTTTCCTTAATATAATTTCCACAAGAGAAGGGAGCTTTTTTGTTTTGTTTTGTTGTTTGTTTTTTGTTTTTCCAGACAGGGTCTGTGTTAGCCTTGGCTGTCCTGGAGTTGCTTTGTAGACCAGGCTGGCCTCGAACTCACAGAGATCTGCCTGCCTCTGCCTCCCCAGTGCTGGGATTAAAGGTGTGCGCCACCACGCCCAGCTAGGGAAGGGAGTTTTTAACTACTCTACTCTTGCCCCAGCATTCACTAAACAGATATATCTACTTTGTTTCCAGTTCAGATGGAGACTACAGTCATGACCCATTATTTTAGGTGTGACTTCATATGAGGCTTATCAGCAACAAAAGACTCTCCCAGGCAGAACTGAGATGCTGGACAAATTTGCAATAGAAGGCATTATGCCCCATCCTCTGGGAAGTGGGGGTGTAGCTTACCAGTATGCAATATTGTGGGACTGTCTCTGATTGATTAATCAGTATGAGCTAATTGGAAGAGGCACAGGAGGGGCAGGGGAAGGGAGAGCTTGCGCTGGGGATGGGGGCAGGGGTAGGAGAGAGGGTAGGGAGGTAGGAAAAGGGCAGGGGGGAGGGCAAAAGGGGGGCTGTGAAACGAAAACTGGTTTATACAGTGAGTCTCTGGGAGAGGGGAAGACCCGCCTCTAGGTAGAGGGCAGGGCAGGGCATGCCAGCCACACCCTACAGCAGGACCTAAGAGTCTCAGCGTGTTTTCTTCCAAACGAAGCCCATATGGGATGTAGTTCAATGGCAAAGCCCAGCATGGGTGACACCCTGGGCTCAATCTGCAGGACAATAATTAAATGTATAATTTAAAACTGTATATGGGGTTGAGGAGTTGGCTCAATGGATAAGCGCACTTGCTCTTGAAGAGGACCAGGTTTCAGTTCCAAGCACCCAGAGTAGCTAACAATCATTTTTAACTCCAGTTCCGGGGAACCCAATGCCCTTTTCTGGGTCTGTGAGCACCAGGCACACATGTGGTACATGTACATATGCAAAATATGCATACATAAAGCTTTTCTATAAAGCTCAAGTCAGGCCTGGTGAGTGCACGCGTGGCTGAGAGGCGTGTGGGCCCCTGCTGGGTAAGGCTGGAGTCTGGCTTCTCTGGACGGCCATTTCACACTCCTCCTGTGACGGCAGACTCCCTTCTCTTAGCAGGGGTTCTCACGCCACCTGATCTGGTAAGCCCAGATTTTGTAAGGAGTGTCACATAGCCCTAAAGAAAATTACAGGCCTGACCCTTTCCTGATAGGGAACTTCCACGAGCATGGGGAATTCCCGGAAGTACCCCACCCATGCTGAGGAGATCCTAGCCTCCAGCAAATGACCTTTAGTTGTACCTAGAAGTCATCCCCTTACACAGGAGAATTAAGTTCGCCTTTTTCCTTCTTGTGACAGAGCCATGTTCCTGCGTGTAAATGAGGCACTGTACCACTGTATGTAGACTAAGTGTCCTGTCACCCTTAGCCCTAACAATCACACACATTTACCCTCAAACCCCTCCCCCATCGCCCAAGGTTTATAAATAAAAGCTGGCTGGTGCGCTGGGGGTGCATGCTCTGCTGCTAGCTCTCCCGACATTCCTCCACTGTGATTTTCTGAGCCTCCCATTTATTCAGGGGGTGGGGGTGGGAACTGCTGATGGGAGACAGGTGGTCAGGCAGTATCGGCAGAACTGCTTCTGCGCCCACTGGGGCCTGCTCCATCACTACCCGTCAGTGCTGACCTCCAGCGAAGCACACTGCCCGCCCTGCATCTCACAGGGCCTGCCTGTCAACAGTTTTAAGACATCCACCGGCATCGTCTGCTGTGAGCTGGGATGGAGGCCTAGCACCCAGGAGACCTGCTTCACCCTAAAGCACTCTAGCTGCCCCTGAGGGAGAAATGGGCCCTTGGGACCTTTAATCCCAAGGTCTGGGCCGTTCTCGTCTGGAGGCAAGCAGTGCCTGGACCAACCCTCGGGCTGTGGAACTCAGGCCAGCCCACCAGATGCTCAATAGAGAAGGTCTCAAGTTCCAGCTTTTTGGGCAAGGGCTAAAGGCCCTTGCCCGCCCCCCCACCCCCACACCGCAGGTCAAGGAACATGGAATTTCTTTAAGCATCCAGAGTTGAACTTCGAAAGCCTTCTTGCTATCATCACTGAGTGAATGAGTAGCCCAGCACCACGGTACAGTCAGCTTCCAACAAAGGTAAAGGTGGCGACGGCTGAAGGGCCACTGGCTCACAAGCTGAACTGGCCCGGAAGTCATCAGGCCTCCCATGAAGCTGGCATCTGCCCTTTGCAGCTCTGGGTTTCAGGACCCTCAAGCAGCGTTGTCCTTTGTCACAGTGCCACCTAGTGGTACCGTGGAGGTACTACCGGAAACTTCCGGCCGCGCTCAGGTTCAGGGTGACAAGGTGGGAGGGTAGGCAGCAGGTGGGCCTGTGAGTCTTGTCACCCAGCTGCTAGTGACAAACTCCTGGGACTCTGTGGAGGAAGCCGCACCATAGTTCCCCTCGGAAGTAACTGTCCAGCGACCATACTCAACACTTTGGCATCCTCGGACCGAGTCCTCTGAATCAGACCAGAGAGGCATCGCTGCCTTGTACGGATGGAGGAAACAAAGCTCGGTAGCCGCGTAGATAACCCAAGGTCACACAACCGCAGAGACCCGCAGGGAGATACAAATCAGCTTCTCCCACGGTGATGACACTGCGCCCCCCCCCAACAGACGCAGAAGTGGGCGACGCAGCTCCTGTGGGGGATACAGGACAGACAACAGAGGCGGGCGACGCACCTCGACGGCTCGAACGGGGACACCGGACAGACTCGGCCAGCCGCCTTCCACCCGGCGCCCCACGGGTCGGAGCTCGGGCGAGGGAAGGGGCTGGGGGTTGGGGGGAGAGCCGCGGGACCAGAGCAGGAAGCAGGAGTCCAGCGCCGGGAGGCCCTGGGAAACCGGGCGCCGACCACGTGACAGGCGACGCTGGCCACGTGACGGGGAAGCGCCGTCGTGCGCAGTCACGCACGACGCGCGTCGACACGCACGGAAGCGCTTCGGAGCGGCGTGCCCCAGGGCCGCGGGTCACATGTGGAGGGTGACAGGCGCGGGCCGGGGGGCGGGAAAGACGCGCGGATCACGTGCGGGGGGCCGGGGCTCGGAGGTCACGTGAGGCCGGAGGCGGGGCCGCCGCGGAGGGGGAGGGGCGCGCGGCTTCCGGCGGCCGTGGGGTGGGGGGGGTGGGCCGGCGAGCGGAGGGGGCCTGTCCCGGAGGTGGCGGCGGCGCCATCTTGGCGAAGGGGGGATCAGGAAGTGCGGACCGCGGCGGCGGCGGCGGCGGCGGAGCCCGGAGCGGAGGCCGGAGGCTCCCGGCCCGCCGGCCCCGGAGCGGAGCGGAGCGGAGCGGAGGATGCAGCAGCCGCAGCCGCAGGGGCAGCAGCAGCAGCCGGGGCCGGGGCAGCAGCTGGGGGTCCAGGGGGCGGCGCCGGGGGCCGGGGGCGGCCCGGGAGGGGGCCCGGGGCCGGGGCCCTGCCTGAGGCGGGAGCTGAAGCTGCTCGAGTCCATCTTCCACCGCGGCCACGAGCGCTTCCGCATTGCCAGCGCCTGCCTGGACGAGCTGAGCTGCGAGTTCCTGCTGGCTGGAGCAGGAGGGGCCGGGGCCGGGGCTGCGCCCGGACCCCATCTCCCGTCACGGGGGTCGGTGCCGGGGGACCCCGTCCGCATCCACTGCAACATCACGGTGAGGACCTTCTCGCTTGCGCCAACGCTGGGGGTCCCTTATCTGGTGCCTGGAATCACACCACATAGCTCTCGAAGGACTGACTCGGGGGCCGGAGCCCCCTCTTGGTGCTCGGCTCCTTCTCTCCCAGGCTACACTTGTTTCTCCAGCTTGGGGTTCCGTGGTGCAGTCACAGCCTCTGCTGTTGACCCCTGAGAGCGAGGGACACCGGGACATGTGGCCCCTCGACCTACCCCCTCCTAGGAACCCACCCACACCTCGGGTATTATAATTTTGGTTCCTTTGGCTTACTCCTCCACAACTTTACCGTGTCACCTAGAAATGCCCATTTCTTCTCCCCACCCCCAACTCTAATAAGATTCCAGGCCTCTGCTGGAAGCACCTAGCTTGGAATTCAGCCCAGTTCGGCAGTGACCCTTCTCAGCGGGCGATGCTTTCCACTTAGATGGTACCACCTGTGGGTTCCCCTGCCCAGGCATCCTTGGTGCAACCCCTCTCTGCTCTCTGAATTTCACCGAGTGGGGTTTGCCGTTCCTTAACAACACTTTGGATTTCCTCTTATTCCGGTGTGACTAACCTTTAACCCCACTTTTTTGCCTGAGCTGGTAGCCACTTTGCCACTCCCCACCCTATTCCTGTCCACTTGTCCTAGGTAGCTGTTGCCTTTTGTGGTGGTGGTAGCTTGTGTGTGTGTGTGTGTGTGTGTGTGTGTGTGTGTGTGTGTGTGTTGAGCAGTACCAGTGCCATCGCTCCCTAGTAGGCATCACTCCATCCTACCTAGACTAGAGTAGGAGACACCTTATGTGTGTCCTGACTTAGGTTATCTATCCCCTAGTGTCCCGTGAGGAAATTGTTGGGTGTAATTTTGTAACAGCTGGTACCGAGAGATACATTGCAAACATTGGTTGGTAACACCCATTGTAATGGTCTTGTCCCTCCTGGAGCTAGAGAGCTGCTGGGCCGAACCTTTATCCTTTCTGGAAATGGGAGTACCCCGGGGAAAGACAGACTTGTGAATTCTGTGGCTCTTGGAGGCTTCAGTTCATTTCTCATGGTGCGTTCTACCCCTTTCTGCCACCCATGGTTTGGTGAAGAAACTTTGGGAGTGGAGTAGGAATGAGACGCTTGAGTTTTGGTGGGGATGCATCTGTCCAAGCTGAGACTTACCTCACCAAGCTGTGACCACCAGGCGTGCGTGGCTCAGTCAAGTAAAGCTTTTAGCATCTTTGGTACTGTTTTTCCTGCAGCACTGGTTAGAATGTGGCATCGCTAAGATCCCCAGTAGAAGTGGGTAAGGCTCCCTTGGCATGTGTTGAGACATCAAAGATTGGATTTTGCTAAGTGGATTCACTCACGGGTAGGTTTGCTTCCTCCAGCTGCTTCCTTTTTGTTGCCAGAGGCCATCTACTTTCTGTGTCTTTGGGGGTTCTCAGCTGCAGTGCCCATGGCCCCTCTAAAGGACACTTGGCCTAGGCTGGCTGCCGTGCCTAGGGCAGAGGGGGTGTCTCTTCAGGCTCCGTTGGCATGGTGGCTCAGGAATGGTGGGAACGTCAGTGGCGTGGGCTCCGGTCTGCCAGCCCGCGCCTGCACTGTGAGGGAGAGTGTGGCCCAGAAGGCTCTGTTTGGGGGGTGAGGGGGGCAGAGATCTTGCAAGTGCCCTTTTAGTGTTAGCTTTGGATTTGGAGACACAGTTTTATTTTGGTTCGAACTCCCCTGGTGGCTACAAGCCTGCGTTTTTCTCCTCAGTGTTAGGAGGTGATCTCCCTCCTGATTCTGGAGTTTGGAAGCACCAAGGACTCTGGCCTGGGTGTGGGGAGAACTCAGAGTGGTGTCAGGACAGTAGAGCCAGCTTCCTCCACCGTCGCTAGCTTTCCCTGCTGCTTCCTCTGGGAGAGAGAGTGCAGGCGGCTTCCTAGGCATGGTTCTCCAGGCTGCTTCTAGGGAAGCTGAGCTGGTGTTCATGAGTGAGTGTAGGGCCTGGTGGTCGGAAGGAAAGGAAGGCTAAGCAAAAACTGGCTTCTGTCAAAGTTTCTGGTTGTGACCAGTCTCCCTGCTTTCCCCTCAGGAGTCATACCCTGCTGTGCCCCCCATCTGGTCGGTGGAGTCCGATGACCCTAACTTGGCTGCCGTCTTGGAGAGGCTGGTGGACATAAAGAAAGGGAACACTTTGGTGAGGGGGAAGGGGGAGGAGCTGTGCGTTGGGGGCGGGGCTTCAGCCACTAAAGTACCCTAGGAGAGGCAGCTAGATCTGAAAAGTGGGTGGTGCTCTAGGTGGACCTGCTTGAGGCCGACTTTTAATAGAGTTGCTTATTGAAGCCAGAAGAGGCAGGTCCCTGTAGCAGCTCCAGGGTAGGTCCACTAGGGAAAGTCCTTCCTATAACTAAGGGCCGTCCAGTTTACAGAACCAGCCACCATTTTGAGATCTAAGCTGAAAGCGCATCCATGCAGCTGTCCAGATTCCAGTAAGGAAGGTGTATTTGATGTCTCTGTGGTCCCCACCCCAGCTCTTACAGCATCTGAAGAGGATCATCTCTGACCTGTGTAAACTCTACAACCTTCCTCAGCATCCCGATGTGGAAATGCTGGACCAGCCTTTGCCAGCAGAGCAGGTATGCAGTTGAGGGGAGGGCTTTGGGTCTTGTACAGTCATTCCAAAGAGTGCTTGGTAAATACTTGATCATTGAGATGGAACTGCAGTGGCTCTTCCCACCCCCACTGCTCCCAAACACACATGTGATTCTCAGCCTCTTGCGCCTCCTGATGGAAATTTAGCTAAATGGGGCGCCATTCCCTGCTCATTCTCAGGGGCAACATCCTTCATGCTGAGCGGAGGAGAGAATTCTTTTTCTTTGAGGTTTTTTTGTTTTGTTTTTTGTTTTTCTGTCTTGTTTTGGTTCTGGTTTTTCAAGACAAGGTTTCTCTATGTAATAGCTCTAGCTGTCCTAGAACTTGCTCTGTAGACCAGGCTGGCCTCAATCTCACAGAGATCTTCCTGTCTCTGCCTTCCGAAGTGCTGGGATTAAAGGCGTGGTCACCACTGCCCAGCAAGTGGAGAATTCTGAACATTATCTCAGCAGTAGCAGTTGATGGCTATTGGGCCCTTCCTTTGTTTAGAACCAGAGATGCACTGACACTCTAGAGAAGATGAAATGAAAGAGGGTTCTAAGGAACGTTAAGCTGGGATCTGCAGAACAGGTGACAGGAACAGCTGGTCTCCACCCCAGAGGTGGTAGGAAGAGATACTTGGCCGCTGGCAAAGTCACCATCCCGTGGGCTCTCGCTTTCACTCAGGTCTGGCTGGTGAAGAAACTGGCACCTTTATGGGCACTGCCAGGTTCCAGACCTTCAGAGCCGGGGGGTGGGGGGGGGGGTGTAGGTCAGATGTTGTGTTTAGCAGCCCAGTGGGCTCTGGTCTTCATCTTTGCCTCCTCCTCCACTGCAGTGCACGCAGGAAGAAGTGTCTTCAGAAGATGAAGATGAGGAGATGCCTGAGGTAGGCTTACTACTTGAGATGGCATTGTCGTGAAGTGTTTGTCATCAGTTTGGTCATTCGATAAATAGCTTCAGCTTCAAGCTGGGCAAAGAAACATCAATAGAATAAAGACTGACTGGCCTGACGTAAGGAGATCGCCATCTATATCCATTCTTTGAAAACATGTAGGTGCAAATCTGTTTAAAAAGCAAGTAAACACTGGACAAAGTTAATCCCAGATGGCTTTAACATACCCTCGTACCGGGCGGTGGTGGCGCACGCCTTTAATCCCAGCACTCGGGAGGCAGAGGCAGGCGGATTGTTGTGAATTCGAGGCCAGCCTGGTCTACAAAGAGAGTCCAGGACAACCAGGGCTACACAGAGAAACCCTGTCTGAAAACAAACAAACAACAACAAAAAAAAAAACCCCACAACATACCCTCGTTTGCACCCTGATTATGTTAGTTGGAGAATTTTACTTATTCTCATTAAGCTATAGTTTTTCATCTCTAAAATAATAACGTGATACATATTACATGGTTATTTCACATAATAAATAATAAGTGTATTATCTGATAGAATCTTTTAAAATATAGATGCTGTATTTTTCTCATTGTGATATGTGTGGACGTTGTCCCTGCATGAGTGTCTATGCACTGTATATGTGCAGTGCCTGTGGAGACCAGAAGACGGCACCAGATCCCCTGGGACTGGATGCTCGTAAACCACCATGTGGGTGCTGAGAACTAGTTTTCTGGAAGAGCAGCCAGTGTTCTTAACCTCTGAGCCATCTCTCTAGCTCGTGTATATTTTTTGAGACAGTCTTGTGTAAGCCAGGCTGCCCTCACACTCAGGTGTGTAGTCGAGGGGAGCGGAAATTGATCCTCTTGCTGCTACCTCCAAAGTGCTAGAACTACAGACAGCTGCCGCCTTGTCTAGCTAAGGTAGAATGTAAAGATGTACATTGTGCCTAATGGCCAAGTAGAACTTAGTCTTATTTCTGTGAGATCTCCTTTGGCTGGGCATGAAAATCAGTTCACTAGGCCTCAGCTTTTCTGATAAGTGAATATGTAATAAAGTAAGCTGGTGTGTGTTGCCCCTAGTATAAAACTTGACAGGGTATCTTAGGGTAAGGTGTCTCTAGCTTTGGACCCAGATTCTGTAACTTTGTACTGATCTTCAGACCCACAGTGGGTGGATGATCCATGGAACCTAGTGCTTCCTGGCAGCGTTCAGCCCTCTGCCACACCCACAGCACCTGACTGTGGCGCTGACGCCACCTCAGTGTGGCCTCTGCTTGGTGAGCTGCTAGCATCGTGAATAAGGAGCTAATTGTGTTGTCAGGTTCTACCATCTCCTGCATTGGGACACCTCATTTCCATCTTGGTAATGAGTATTTTGGGGGACCTAATTCAGGTCCTGCTCTTCTAGGGAGAGAATAAGAGATTATGTTCTCGTTTTCTTTTTCTTTCTCTCTCTCTCTCTTTTTTTTTTTTTTTTTTTTTTTTACATTTTTCAAAAGTGCTGTGTGTTGTAAGTCAGGACAGCTTGGAGGAGTCAGTTCTACCCACCATGTTCCAGGGATTGAACACAAGCTACCAGGCTTTACAGCAAGCCCCTCTGTGCCTGAGCCACCTCGCTGCCTCATGTTTGTCTTTAGGTCTAGGGTCCTCAAGACTCCTGGGTGAGAGGCTAGCCCAGTAAACAAGCTTGTAGTCACCACTGCAGGCCAAAGCCATTCATCTAGGAATGGGGAAGTTTGCTGCTGCTAAAGGAACTTTAGAGACAGTGGGAGCAGGTTTCCCTGGGGATAAGAAGAGAGTCCCTTTCTCGATCCTCTTTGCAGCTCTGCTGCTGCGGTTTGAGACTTGAGAAAGAGAAGAAAATTGCCTTGGGAGGCCAGATGTGTTGACACACACCTATAGCTGGTACTCAGGAAGCTAGTGAGTTTCACGACAGCAAGGGCTACATAGCAGGACTGTATTCAAAATAAAACCCAGGTGCACACCTGTCTTTCCACACTTGACGGGTAGAAGCAGGCGGTCAGGGGTTATCCTCCCTATAATGAGTAGAAGGACAGTCTAGGCTATATGAGACTCTGTCTCAAAAAACTAAAACCAACCTTGCCTTGGCCTTTAGACTACAGAGGGAATGAGGCTGAGCCATCTTCTAGAACTGGGAAATACATTGTTCAGAACGCCATGGGCGGGGGGCAGCGGGCCGTGGTGGGGATCCGGGATGCGTGAGACTGAGATAGGGATAGTGTATCCACCTTTGTGGTGTTGTTCCTTTTGCACCCCCATACCTACTCAGGATACAGAAGACCTAGATCACTATGAAATGAAAGAGGAGGAGCCAGCAGAGGGCAAGAAATCTGAAGATGATGGCATCGGAAAAGAAAACCTGGCCATCCTAGAGAAAATTAAAAAGAACCAGAGGCAAGATTACTTAAATGTACGTGCCTTGTAGAGAGGCAGGGCAAAGGGTTGGTGGGTATGGCTGGGGAGTGGCAGGCCACTGCCTATCAGGTGTGCAGAGCCGTCCCTTTTGTTGGGTCTGCCTGAGCCTTCCCCTAGTCCAGAGTGCTTTAAAGTCCCCCACCAGACCAAGGAGTGATTGGTTGTATTTTGCCTCCTTTACAGGGTGCAGTGTCTGGCTCGGTGCAGGCCACTGACCGGCTGATGAAGGAGCTCAGGGATATATACCGATCACAGAGTTTCAAAGGCGGTGAGTTTGCACAGAGGCTGCACAGGAGTTCCTCAAAAAGGACATGGTGTGGGTAAAAGCACTTGCCGCCGAGTTTCAGGACCTGAGTCCAGGCTCCATGACAGAACCTCTGCTTGCATGGGTAGCACATGCAGTAAGCAAATTAATGTAATTATTTTTTTAACTGTTACAGTATGATGCTGGCAAGGAGCCCTGAGAATTCTTAGATCACACAAATGCCTGTAAACTCTTCAGATTTGATTGGAACTCTTCAAGGCATGGGCTGGTGCATAGCCAGGGACACACCTCTGGACCCTTGGAGCTTTTTTGTTTTGCTTTGGTTTGGTTTGGTTTTGGGTTTTGGTTTTCAAGATAGGTAGCCCTGGCTGCGTGGAACTCACTTTGTAGACCTTGAACTCCAAAATCTACCTGCCTCTGCCTCCTGAGCTTTGAGATTAAAGGTGTGCACCATCACCCGGCTTGAGCCTTCTTCCTAGGGAGAGGAAGGGAACCACCCCTGGTCCAGACAAATCTTCTGGTGCTGATGAATCTTCTCCTTCCAGGAAACTATGCAGTCGAACTCGTGAATGACAGTCTCTATGACTGGAACGTCAAACTCCTCAAGTGAGTGGCAACTGTGGGAGGAGAAAGGGTGAGGGAGCCAAATGAGTGGAGTGACTGGTGGCACTGAGGGGCAGCCCTGTCCCATTCAGTGTGTTGGTTTTGGGTCCCAGGAGCAGGTGTGGGCAGGGGGTCCCTTAGGAGGCTGCTCAGTCAGGACCCAGCAGTCTGAGCCCAGATTCATTGCTCTGTAGAGTTGACCAGGACAGCGCTCTGCACAATGATCTTCAGATCCTAAAGGAGAAGGAAGGGGCAGACTTCATCCTGCTTAACTTCTCCTTTAAAGTAAGATGGCGCAGCTCTTCCCAGCACTCCCTCTGCCTTGAGTCTTGTGAGGATGCAGGCCTCCTTCTCTGACTGTTCTCTGCCTCTCTCTCTCTCAGGATAACTTCCCCTTTGACCCACCGTTCGTCAGGGTTGTGTCTCCAGTCCTCTCTGGAGGGTGAGTGGCCGGGCAAAGGGAATAGGCCATTTCTGATGCAGCATGTGAGGAAGGGACTGGGCCTCTGGCCGGGCACGGCTGACTAACCCTTCTTGTGCAGGTACGTTCTGGGCGGAGGTGCCATCTGCATGGAGCTACTCACCAAGCAGGTGAGCCTGTTTCCCTCTTGCCCATTGGCCTGGGTAGGACTGACTGAGCGTTAGCTCTGTTGGTTACTGAGGTGGAGACAAACGATAGCCATAGTGTGGCCCTTTCACTGCACTAGGCCTAGCCTGTCCCCAGTGACCTCAGCGGGCAGGGGATGACTGTACTGCGAGTAAAGGGACCCTTCTGTAAAGGCAGCCTCTTGCCCAGAAAGGTGCTGAAGGTGTCTCAGGAGCTGTGTCCTGACTTCCTGCTTTGTCCCTGCCATGCCCCAGGGCTGGAGCAGTGCCTACTCCATAGAGTCCGTGATCATGCAGATCAGCGCCACGCTGGTGAAGGGGAAGGCACGGGTGCAGTTTGGAGCCAACAAAGTAAGGGCCCTGGGGCTAGGGGGAGCCAAGTACAGTTTGGGCCTCCAGCTGACTAAAGCTGCTTTTTAGGGACAGAAGGGATAAGGCCCTTGCAATGGAGGGAGGGCATTGGCCTCAGGGACATCCTCTGATGTTCGGATGGAACAAGTCTGGAAAGGGAAGCTACGTGTGGTTTTGTCCCCAAGGCCTTCCCAGGGAGAGGTGCTTGGTGCTGGAAACTGGGACTCTCACGCCCCTGGATGACAGCCTGCAAGTGAGGGGCAGTAGGCTATATCTAGCCATGACCTGATCTGGCTTTCTCTCCCCAGTCCCAGTACAGTCTGACAAGAGCACAGCAGTCCTACAAGTCTTTGGTGCAGATCCATGAAAAAAACGGTGAGACTGGAGCACGGCCTGCTCAGGGCCCGGGCCCCACTCCAGCCAAGTACAGGAGACCTTTTTGGTTTCTGAGCCTTACTGTCCATGATCAGCATCCGCCCAGGTCTCCACAATCTGCAGGTGGCTAATGTCACCTTTCTTCCCAAGAAGCAACCAGTGGTGGGGTTGAAGGTGGGCTGGGTATTGTCCTTTTCTGTCACCCTTTGCAAAGCTCATCTAATTCCTGTTACTTGTGGGTGGGCTCACCCTTCTCCCGGCCTCAGAATAACTCCAGGTAAGCAGCCTCAGCTCTGTGTGCCCGCGTCGCCATTCCTAGCATCTGCTCTCCTGGAACGATGCCGGTGTCCCCAGGGATTGCTGTGGGCAGAGTTGGCCTGGGCCTGCCCCTCACTCTGCTGGTTTGTGCTTCTTTGTTTTCATCCAGGCTGGTACACACCCCCGAAGGAAGATGGCTAACCCTGGAGCTTCCCCCTCCTCCCCAGGCACCACTGGACCAATTACCTTTGAATGCTGTATTTGGATCTCACGCTGCCTCTGGTTCCCTCCCTCATTTTTCCTGGACGTGATAGCTCTGCCTATTGCAGGACAATGATGGCTATTCTAAACGCTAAGGAAAAACAACACACAACACACACTGAACTGTCTCCAGTGCTCAAGACTGACTACAGACCAGCCTCCTTGCTGGGACCCTTGCTAGCAGGCATTCTTCTAAAGAAACTCAAGCCTCCTTATACTGCTGGAAACTCAGCTCTGCTCCAGACTAGAGCCTCCTTACCTATGCTATGGGTTTTTAATTTATTTTCTCTTATTTCATGTACACTGCTTTTTTTGGTTACAGTGTATGATGGATGTGTATGAAAAAAATGTATCTTTGGGAAAACAATTACAGTTTGTTAATTTGAAGATGCTGGTCTTGACTCATCTTTATTTTTATTCCCACATCCCCTGACTGCCGGGTGGTGGGGGAGGGTGCCAGGCCCACCATGCTTTGGTAGTGAGGAGAAGCTGCAGGGAGGCTGTGCTTTGCTGCTAGCATGAGACAAATGCCTAGCTGAAGCTCTTGCCTCATCTGACCCTAGATCACACTGAAGGCCTCTAGAGTGGCCAGCACCTGCTCCTTGGAAGGCCGGCCTGCTGAGCTATTGTGCAGAGGCCCAAAACCATCCTGATTACTACTACTAGTTGGTACTAATCTCCATTTTGAAATTTCCAAGAAAAAGATGAGACTCGAGTAGCTGCTTTATAACCTCCTTTTAAGTTGAGTTGGGTGGGGCCCTGGCCCTGCATGCATGAGGTTCTCTAATCCCAGCAACATGCTGAGTGGCTGTAACTCACTGATCCCCGCCTTGCTGTCTGCTCTGTCACCTCTCCTCTGCCTCATTGGGTTACCTAAGGAAAGACCTGAACTCTGGATTCTTTCTAGCCATTCCCAAGGTGCGGGCCTACTGGAAACAACAGTAGCTCACTGTGGTTGTGTTGCGTAGTGGGTCCTCAGCTCAGCCCCAGGAACTGCACGGCAGGGGCCAGAGCCAGTGGTGGCCCTGCACACAGCACGCAGAGCCTGCATCTCCCTGTCTGAGCTCGCTGTGGGACCATCCGCCTACAGACTGGAGGAAGACCAAAGTGACAAGGCAAAGGACAGCTAAGCAAGGTTCCGGGGCTCAGAAAGACCAGCCCTGGGACAGTTGCCTGCGGTGTTCTGTAATGCTTCTGAGATAGGCATTTTAATTTGGCCATCCTCTCCGCACCCCATTTCCTTTAGGGACTTGAATGTCTTGCTGCTTAGGTGGGTGGAGAGTTCACCAGTCCTTGATGCTGCTCTAATTCTGCCTCCACCCACCAGACTAGGGGTGCTGATATATGGTGAGACAGAGGACACAAGGGGACGTGTCATCCCATAGAACTGAAATCTGTCTCCTAGCCTGTGTGGCTTCCTTCTGAACTTAACACCAGCCCTGGCTGGCATGTAGATTGTGTTTTTAGTAATGTGTACCGTGAACTGTCCTCTGTATAATGTATTTTGTAATGTATTTTTCTCATCTACCAAAGGATGAATCAAATAAAGTTATTTAAATAGTTTGGCTCTAATAAACTTATTTAAAGAAATAATGGGTTCACGTCTACTTGACATGAAGGAAAATGCCAGGTTCTGTGACCTGTAACACCAACTCTTGACAGTCCTCCATTTCTCTTAAACTTTTTATGACAAAATTTTTCAGCTTAAGCTTCTTTGCATTTAAAACTTGAGGCCATAGGCAGGTGCAATGCTGCATGCCTGTAATCCCAGCACTTGGGGAGGCAGAGGCAGGCGGATCTCTGTGAGTTTGAGGCCAGCCTGGTCTACAAAGCGAGTCTAGGACAGCCAAGGCTACACAGAAAAACCCTGTCTTGAAGGGGGGGTTAAAAAAAAAAAAAGGCCGTATCACAAAGTGCAGATTTCTTCTTTGCAGTAGGGGGAGCAAGGATTGTGTATCCACGACCCAGGTCAGGCTGCCTGGCTTAAGGCCACAGCCTAGAAGCCGGCTGCATCTGGGAAGGCTCACAGCTGCTTTGTGCCACAGTTCAGAAGGTAGCATAGGGCAGTAGGCAGTGGCCAGGGGAAAGTACCAGTGGCCCCAAACGTGTGAGACGTGACAAAGTTTATTTGCTAGGGTGATTGCTCATTGTACATGCAAAAGCCTCTTCCAACCTCCGTGAGTCCACCCTAGCACACACAGAAGAGGGGAAGCTGCCTGGCTTCTAACCTAATGGAAGCTTACTATTTTCAGTTCAAATGTCTATGCCAGCTTAGGAGACTAAAGACACCTGACAAACAAGACTTCACCATTCGGAAAGATGAGCTGAAATAAAGGCAAAGTGAAAAGCACGCTGAGGCCCCAGAATGCATGGCACTCAGGACAGCACAGACAGGCGCACGGTGTGCTGGGTGCGTCCCATCAAAACTCCTCACACTTGAGGGTGTATGACTAGAAGAAAAAGAAAGCCAATGAGATGGCAGGGTGCCCCGACCCCAGCCAGTCCCCCCCAACTCCCTGGCTATGTGCAGCTTGTTTCATCTAAGAGGATTCCAGGGAGACCCACAAAATCCTGGCGGGGGCTGGGAAGAGTTGGACAGGCAGCTCAGAAGAACGAGTGATTTCCCCTGGGGATTTAATGGACACCTGGTGTGAATTCAGAAATCTCTGCAAAACAGAACACCACAAGACTTAGGGCAGGTGGTGGCAGAGGAGGGTAGCAGAAGGCGGAGGCCACGGGGAGCCCACTCTGGCAGCAGACCAGCTCCCCAACAAGTTTCCGCTAGCTCCTGCAAACTCCCTGCTCTGGGATGAAGATGCTGAGAGCTGGAGCAGTCGGAAATGGGGTGGGGGGCAAGGTAGGAGCGTGTTATGAAAAGAGGCAGCCCTGTTGTTACTGTTCAAACAATTACAGGGGCCTGGGCTGTGTTCTCTAATGAGAAGAAATTCTGCCAGGGATAAAATGACATTTTTTTTTTTTTAAACCATGGTAAGCAAGCACTTACATGCTGAAAGAAAAGGGGGAACCAGACAGAAGTTCATCTTTCTCCAGAACTCAGCTCTGCCCTCCTAGCGTGGCCTCTTAAACTCTGGGGCTATTAGTAAGAGTGAGAGTAGTTCTGATCCCTCCCCCATGATGCTGTTTTTTTCATGCTGTGAAATACCAGGAAGGTCCTTTCACTTTTACCCACAAAAGAAGGAAAGCTATCCCCTGGGGTAGCGTTCTCAGTCTATTGAAGAAGCAAGCACACAGCCGAGCTGTCCTGGCAGCCGCTCTCTGGAGCAGGAGACTCCCTTCTGGGCCAGCTTCCAATACCCAGAACCAAGAGACCCAGGTCAAGAGACCTGGGCTGTTCCTCCCCAGGCAAGGCAGCAGGGCTCTTTTCATGTAATGTCTCATGGTGCCCTCTGGGTGGAGCTCCCTGACCACTGGGCACAAGGTTGCCAGCCTCCCCGTAGGCTGAGGCCAGTATCTTGGGAAGCACTTTTCCACCCAGGGAGAGGGCTGTGTTTACTTCAACTGCCCCCAGTTGAGAAGGGACAGGGCAAGGAGCAGGGTGTGTGTGGGAGGTTGGGGTGTGTGTGTGTGTGGTGGGGGTGTTGGGAGTTCTGCGCATCTGGATCTAAAGAAACAGCTTGACAACCCCACCCCCATCCCCCAAGTCCAGGGCCCACCCTCCACATTCACTCCCAAACTTTCATTTTCTTCTACAGCAGAATCCGATGCCAAAGAAATTGTAAACAAAGCTGAAATAGCTGTCGTTTTGGGGGTGGAAGCAGAGACGGGAGGTCCCCATTACACTACCAAGAACTCAGCAGTAGCTGCTATGCCTCAGCGACACCGCTGCTCCAGAAACAGGAATGAGAACCATTGTTTAAGAGAGCACTCTACCTGCCCAGCTGCTGCTAAGGTGAGGGGTGGGCAGAGCCAGAGGCGGAAGGGAACCGCCCAGTCCAGTCCAGGAGGCTCCAGATGGTGGCACCTCCTGTCCCTGCTCCTCAGGACAGAGTGGAGGAACTGACCTTCCTCCCAACATAAATGGCTGAGATAGAGGTGGGGTGGTCCAGAAGTCAGTCACCATTGTCTTGGCTGTGCAGGGATGGTAGTCAACTGCCCAGCGAACAAGACCATAGCCCAGCAGTCTGCTTTATGCAGTACCCAGCCCTTGGCCAGCAGGAAGGCAGGAGAGAGGCAGGTTATGCCACTTGGGCCTATGCACGACAGCTTTCAGTGAGGGGATGGAACCCTAAGGAGCACAACACTGTTGTTTCCCACATCGACCCTCAGCCATGCACATCCCTGAGGTACAAGTGGGGTCGGTGGCCCCCCTGGGCTCTGGTACCTTTTTCATAGAGTGAACATAGTGATTGGGGCCCAGTCAGTGTTGGAGATCCAGAACTACCATTGTGTGGTGCTTGCTTTGAGCCTTGTTTTCTCCAGGGAAGCTTTGGGTTCCCCTGTGGAAGCTGAATAGGACTCCTATAACAGGGCACGTGCAGGGACAGACGATGTGCCGTGCAGGTCTGGCCCGCTGCATTCCCGCTACCTACAGATGCTCTGCCAGGTTCTATGCAGCACCCTGGCTGAAGCAGAGGACCCGCAACCCTTTCTGGGTGGCTCAGCCCCACGCCTTGGGCTTCTACTTAGGCAACAACAGTGTCACTTGGAACAGGTGTGTCCCCAAACATGAGGGCAATGTGGGGGGGGGGGTCAGGGGGGCCGGTAGCAGTCATCCCTTTTTCTTCCTTGCTTCTTTGGATCCCACAGAGACCCCAGCTTTGAGCTAGCCACTTCAGGTCCCTTAGAAGTAGCCTCAAGATGGAGCCAGGAGCCAGGAGAGTCGGCTACTAGGGCAGCTGCCCCAGGCATTGGCCTGTACTAACCTCTCCAGGCTTTGGACCAAGACAAAGACCCAAAAAAACCACCATACCTGATAGAGGAAAGGAGGCCCTGGGCCCAGGAGAAACCCTGAAAGGGGAAGAACCCAGCAAACAGATACGTCATGATGTCTCTTTAAGGAAGAAGTTCTTCCTTAAGGTGAGTTTTGAACTTGCTGCAAAGACTGGGACTTTCTGACTGACTCACATGAAAATTGCCAGAAACACAGGACACTTACGCTTAAGGTCTCACAACAACTCCTCCCTCAACTCCTGGTCCTGGGTTCTCCAGCCCTCTGCCACTCGAGTTCCCAGGGCCTGCCTAGGTCCCGAACCGTTAGTGAGATAAACCTGCTTCTTCAAAGACAAAGACAAAGCACTGGTCCTAAGATGCCTGCCACACACTCTTCTGGCTTCCCCGAGGTTAGGAATGGTGTCAATAGTTTAAAAAAAAATTATGTGTGTGTGTGTGTGTGTGTGTGTGTGTGTGTGTGTGTGTGTATTTGTGTGTGTTATGTGTGTGTTATATGTATATGTGTGTGTGATATGTGTGTGTGTGTGTGTGTGTGTGTGTGTGTGTGTGTGTAATTTTTACAGCTGGGCATGGTGATCAGGAATCCAGAGTTGGGGCTGCTGTCTCGGGCTCTCACAGTACACAGATGGGAAACAGGCCGGCTGCAGGAGTTGCTGAAAACTTCATCCTGCCCAACACTACTACCCTGCCCTACCCTCTGGGTAGAATGAAGCTTGCCCTCACTATTTGACTTGGCAACCCTTCTACCTGTGCTCTCGTTCCATGGGAACCTCCAAGGCCGCCTGCTTCCTTACTTGAGGGGTGTGGGGGCCAGGGCACTCTATAACTGTGTTGTAGGAGTGCAGTCCCCCTCACATGGCCTCAGCCTGCCCTCCAATGGCACCTTGGATGGGCTGAGAAGACACAGCCTTCCTCTTGCTGGCCCCCCCACATCCTCATGTGGATTAGGAAGGTGCCCCAGGGGAAGGAAATGGGAACAGGGACATGTCTATACCCTTCAACAGGAAACAACGCTAAAAAAGAGGCTGCTGAGGAGGTCGTGGCCCGAGTGGGCTGAGAGAAGTAGGGAAGCTGTGTGAGCACGCTCAGGATCTCATTTGTGGTCTGGGTAATCTACAAAGCCTGGAGGTGGGGGCGGGGCGGGGGCAGCAGCGCCATCTAGCGGCAGCAGTGTCTGTGCTACTGGCTTGTGTGGCTTAGAGGCAGAGCAACCTCTCCTTCCTCTCAGAATCCCAGAACAGGTCAAAATGATGCACAGAAAGAGAGAAGAAGGAGAGCCAGGGAGGCTGACTCACATGTGAGTCCTCACAAGCCCTCCACAGGCAAAGCAGAGGTTAGCCAGGGCTGCCTGGCCTGGAGGCTCCCCGCTGGCGCAACTCAGAAAGAGAGAAAAACAGAGGGGTGGGAATAACTCTGGGAGAACAGCCTGAGGCCCTTCACTCTCACACCCAGCTTAAGCTGCTTTCACCAGGGAAAACGGCAGGCCCGGTTAACCCCAAGTCTGCATACTTGCACACTGACATGCACACTTACACATAGTGGCCCCGTCTCCCCCACTCCCTTTAACAACATGACCACCTGTGATCAGATTGGTGGGCAGCGAGGGAAAGCAAGGCAGAACGGCGGGGTGGGGGCAGTGAGAGGGGGTGGGGGTGGGGGTGGGCGGGGGACAGAACCAACAGGTGAGTGCCGCAAGAAATGGCCTCAGACTTCTCCAGAGGAAGGCTTCATTGCGCAGCTTGTTTCACTGGGGGTGGGGTGGAGGGAACAACACTACTTAAACCTTCGGGAAGTGGGTAGGGGCTTTCCGGGTGAGTGCACACCATTGTGGCGGCCGGGGTGGGTTACAGTGCTGGAGTTTGCTGGACATGACCTTGTAAGGAAGTGGTAACCTGTGGCAGCTACATGGCTTCCTCTGGTGGTGGACACAGGACAACTTTTTCCCCAGGACATACAGGGCCAGGGCAGGGGAGGCCATAGCTCTCACTCCTAAAGCACTCAAGGCAAGATTTCCAGGGTTGAGCAGGATGCGACCTCACTCCTGCTCTGGACCCACACAGCTGGGGCTGTGCCTGGATGTCAATGTAATCACTGCTCCTGAAGTAACTTGTTATTATCATAGCTAGGCGTGGCAGTATGTGATGTACATGTATATACATATGCACGTATGCAGCGTACACGTAATCCCAGCACCGTGAGAAGCTGAGGCAGGAAAACCGCTGTCAATTCAAAGCCAGCCTGTGCTTCAGAGTGAGTTCACGGCTACTTTACCTCACCCCTTAGGCTGCTCCCTTCCTCACTGCTGCCTCTCCACCAAGAAACAAACATGGCTTAGCGATTATCTGGGTCTGGGAAGACCTGATTTGACCCCACATCAGCCTCTATGACAGCCCTTCTCTGCTGCAGAGAAAGGCGTTCTCACGTCCCCTCCGGGTGGCTCTGCACAGGGGCAGCACTGCCCTTCACAATCCCACAGCCTAGTCTCTGATCTAAGTTTACTACCCAGTTCCCATCCACCAGCCCAGAACCCGCTACATAGACCAGGCTGGCCTCAAACCTCAAACTCGGGGAGACCCACCTACTTCTGCCTCCTGGGTGCTGGGATTAAAGTCACAAGTCAACACACCTGCTCCGCCTCTCTTTTTAGACACGCTCCTAACACATTTCCTCATTGCCTGCTTTTTAAAACTGTCCCCAATTCCAACGTTTGGGGGAATTAACAATGCCTCCCAAAGTCTGGGGATCAATTCGGACCCCCAAAGCTGGACCTCTGCCTCAGTCACTCTATAGAACAACAGTTCTCAAAATGTGGTAGCAACTTCTTTGTAGGTCACAACTCAGATATCCTGCACATCAGGTATTTACCTTAAAACTTATAACAGTAGCAGAATTACAGTTGTAAAGAAGCAAGGAAATAATTTTGTGGTGGTGGGGGTCACCACAGTACCATGAGGAACTATATGGCATTTCAGAGGAAACTTCATAACTATTGAGCCCCAGGGCAGCCATGTTACCCAAAAGTAAGGGTTGTATTTCAGGATGAATTCTTTTTTTAACTTTCTTTGAGGCAGGGTCTCACTATATAGTCCTGGCTGGCCTGGAACTCTGTGTGTATACCAGGCTGGCCTTGAACTCACAGAGACACAGGTCAGAGGTCTAACAAACCTGTCAGTGGCTTCCAGATCAGCTGTGTTTAATTACGTTCTAGTGTCACTACAGGCACAGAAATTGTCAGTCAGCCGCCGCTGTCAGTTATTCCTTTTCTTGCCCTGGGATGGTTCTACCAGCTAGTCAAGCGAGCCTCACAATCACCCGGAGGGAGCTGAAAATGGGAGAGAAGACACAGAGGCATTGGGAGGACCCCAGAAGAAGTCCCCACACACTTCTCAGCAGAGGCTCAGCCTCTCTCTGATCCAGAACGATGGTAGGCTCTCAGCCACCCTGAGCAGCTCTGAGGGGAGTGTCTGTCATTAACATCTACAGCCGGAGACTTTGGAGCCTCGGGTGCTCTGATCACCCTACAAACTCTGTTCTAGGAAACCTACACTTAGGCACTGCATTAGGGTCTGTAAAGATGCCGGCCGTCCCCAGGCTCACACCCTGGTGAGCGCAGCAGACACCAGGTAAGAGCCTAGAACAGAGTGAAGAGACACAGGCAGGGAGGGATGAGTGCCGCGTGCCTGCTGTCATCACAGTCCTGAGGAAATAACTCAGCAGAGACCCGAAGGAAGTTAGAAAACAAACCTCCTACCTGGGTCACGTGACAACAGGGGGTACGGAGGCCTTACAGCCTGCCCTGGTGTGGGGAAACAAACTTCTGTTGTCCGAAAGAGCAGCAAGGAGTCTTAGCCATTGTACATTGAGCAATCTCTCCAGACCCAGTAAAGTTTATTTTGTCAAAGATGCAAATTGGTTCAATTTCTCCTTCCTCAAATCCTTCAGTGTTCTCAAGTGACTATAAAAAAAATTATTACTGTGGAATCAAGTTATGTGTTTCTTTCATTTAGATTTCCTTAAATCTCTGACTAGAATTTCCTACATTCGTGGCTTGGGTGTTTGGTTGGTTGGTTGTTTTTTGTTTTAGAGACTTGTGGCCCAGGCTGGCCTCAAGCTCAGTATGTGGTCAAGGCTGATCATGAACCCCTGACCCTCGCACTCCACTGGGTTGCAGGTGTGCACCATCGCACCTGGCTTTGCAGTAGCTCTTCATAACATTTGTCCATTTTTCTTGCTCAGTTTTCTACTTCTCTTCAGGCCAACACCGGTCTTGGAGCCTCAGGTATCCCACTTGGTCCTGGACTGCTGGCCACACAGCAAGTCACCCAGACTTGAGCTGGCTGCACCCTGCTGTTCTGGCTTATGGGTGCATTTTATGGGAGCACGGTCACTCCCTGCTTCCTATGAACAAGTGCAGGAGACTTGCCTTTCTTTTAGATGTACACAGCTGGGAAAGGCTTTATTCTGCCTTCACCGAGATCACCCAATTCCATGTCCTCAAACTTGGATCTTCTTTCTGAAGCTTTATTGTGAGTGGCATCTTGGGACTCACCGCTTCGTCCCCAGGTGCTGAATGACAAGTGTGCACCCCTATGTACGCCCTGACAATGTACTAGGAAGTCTTTTCTTTGGGTTTTTTTTTTTTTTACAACCATTTAAAGAGGTATGCTTCGTTTTAAGATCCTCCGCCCTGAAATGGGATTGGTGTGGTCCTTCCTATCCTACGAGCTGAGCGAGGTGTAAAACCAGGCTGTTGCGTGTCAAACCTACCTAAGATGACTCAGAAGTGAGGAGAGCCTGACAGCCTGGCTAGAAGCCTTGGCATCCGGTGAGCACGGCGATGTTTTCAGGGGATTTCTTTATGCTGTGTGTATCCCAGACTCAGAGCCAAAGAGCCTGGCAACCCAAGAATCCCAGCAGACAAACCCGCCCTCACCCAAGCCTACTTCCTCCAGGCTAGGAACCTGAGTGCAGCCTGGCAAGAGAGAAAACCTCCGAAGGAAGACTCCTCTATTCTTACTGAAGTGACTTCTCTCTGCACACACACACACACACACACACACACACACACACACACACCAGCCAAAGCAGAGAGCACAGCTCAGACTTCCAGGGAAGTCGCCTCAACACCCTCCCCTGATGGTATCACAGAAGACCAAGCAGGCAGTGTTCATCCTCCAGGCGGAAGCCACTCGCTCTCCCATGCCCAGCCTGGGTCTCAGTGGAGATCACAGGACAAGTTTAGACATCCATGCTTGCCCAGCAGGAAATGAGACTCTCCCTCTCTCTACCTACTGAGGTAGATCAGAAGCAGGCCGGGGAAGAGCCAGCACTTTCTGGAGTAGGAGGAGGGGCAACTGCCACCCACAGGACTAGATCAGCAGGAAGCAAGAGCCAGAACCAGCAGTAAAAGAAGGCACCATCGCTTTAAGAAACCGGACTTATATTTCACCTTCGCCCCCTGCCACAACAGCGTCAAAGAATGTAGGAGCCACAAAGCTGGCCACAGGTCTGGAGAGATGGCTCAGAGGTTAAGAGCGTTGGCTGTTCTTGCAGAGGACCTGGGTTCAGTTCCCAGCACCCACATGGCAGCTCATAAATGTTTGTTACTCCAGTTCCAGGGGATCTGACACCCTCTTCTGGCCTCTGCAGCTGCTGCAAGTGAGGCACAGATATACATGCAAACAAAACAGCCATATACATAAAATAAGTAAATAAGCAAACGAATAAATAAAAATTTCAAATCCAGTCACATGGCTATAAGGAAGAAGAAAATATCCAGGTTTCCAATGAAACATGTCAAACTCAGAACCAAGAAAAATCTCACAAAGAATAAAAAAGACAGTCATGCCTTGCCAACAGCAAGATGCCACAGATGTCACACGACCTGACAAACATGTTATTTTGGACATGAAAGAACATGTGCAAATTGTAAACATCCTTAAAGTGAGTGAGAGATAGGAAGTCTCATCAGAGGTATACAAAACTGTGGGGGAGTCTTACAAAGATTGAAAATATTTTTAAAAAGACATTTTAAGATGGCGGCAGGGGTGGGGTGGGGTGGGGGGAGTAGGGGCATGGGGGGGGTGTCCCGGGGCGGGGGGGGGGGCGGAGAAGTAACCAAAATCCCAACAGAATCTCAGCAGATAAATTCAACCACAGGATGGAGGTAAGACAGAAAAGAATCGTAAGTTGAAGAATGATAAAAGTTACACAATCAGAGGGAGAGAGAGAGAGAGAGAGAGAGCAGGCTGACTAAAAAACTTCAATTCAAAAAGGGCTAGAGAGATGACTCAGTGGTTCAGAGCAGGCTGCTCTTACAGAAGACCTGGGTTTGACCCCCAATATCCACACTGTGGCTCATAAGCCTCTGTAACCCCAGTTCCAGGGGACCCAATTCCCTCTTTTGACTTCCACAGGCACCAGGAACGCATGTGGTGGACACACATGCAAGCAGGCAAAACAACCATACGCATGAAATAAAATGAAGAAACCTCTAAAATATAGGGTCAGGCATGGTGCTGTGTGCCTTTAATCCCAGCACTGAAGAGGCAGGCAGAGTGGATTTCTATGAGTTTGAGGCCTGTCAGGACTGCATAGTGAGATCCTGGGTTCAAGTGGAGATCCCAGCATCCACATGGCAGCTCCAAACCTGTCTATAACTCCCGTTCCAGGTAATCTGGCACCTTCACACAGACACACATGCAGACAAAACTGTAGGCATAAGGCTATTGTGTAGTTCAAATACTGATTCCTGTACCCCCATATCTGGTTGTAATCCTTGTTATGAGAATTTCCTGTCTCAATATTGTGTAAACACTGCTCCCCAGTTGTCCCCCAATAAAGCAGCTTACAGTCAATTGCTGAGCAGGGAAGAGAATATGTCTGGATTTTCTTCCAATTGCGGGGGGGGGGGGGAGGGGGCGAGGGGGGGAGTAGTTAGAGGAAGAAGTAGGGAGAGAGGTCCAGAAAACATCAGGAAGGAGGAGCCGGAGGAGGAAAGCCACAAAGTGCAAGTACCGCTGGGGTGTACACTGGGGGGAAGGCAGCCTAGGGTAATAACTGCTCAGTTATTGCACTGTGAAGCTTATTAAAATAATATAATGGGGTCTCAATTATTTTTCTGATAGCCGGGTTAAAAGAGAAACTGAGAAACAACAGTTTTATGAAAATAACCTTAACACAAAACACCAATGTACATATAAAAATAAATTATAAAAAGGGGTGTGCAGGGAGATAGTATGGCTCAGCAGCTAAGATTATCCTCATTCTGTTCCTGGCACCTATGCTAGGCAGCCCACAACCACCTGTACCTCCAGCTCCAGGAAAACATGCACCATCTCCTGGTTTCCAGATGTATCTGTACACACACACACACACACACACACACACACACACACACACACACCACACCATCACCACCACCGCCACCCACCCACCATAGAACTAAAAATAATAAATACTTTATTAAGGGATAAAGGATAGAAGATTTTAGAAAGAAATGGGGAGGGGAAAACTAGGTAGAATTTGGAAAGTATACTATCTTAAAATGCGAATAGCCTTGCATGTGCTTAAAAGCAGGTGGCACAAAGCAACAGAAAGTACAGAGATGGAGACCACCTGCAGCCCCTGAGCCACACATGCCCGGACACCTGCGAAGGAGCCCCAGCACCTGTGGATGTCAGTGTCATTTTGAAATATCAAAAGGTTGCACACCCTGGATAGGTCAGTGTGGGAAAGCCCGTGTGCCAAACAGCCCAGAGAGAAGAAAAGAGGCAGAGGGTTGGGCTCAGCCAGCGCTGAGGCTTTGCAAGACATGACCCAGTGAGAACAGTCTTAGACTAAGGTAACTTACAGCCTATGGGGCCTAAGCTAAGGAGGAAAATGATTTGCTTTTAGTTTTAAGGCAATTGGCCCAAGATGGACTCCAACTCAAACACTCCAGCCTCAGCCGTTCTGGGTACCAGTACAGGTGTGCATCACCATGCTGAGCCCTGCAGGTTGTTTTTAACAGATGCATCAATTGTTTCTGTTGCTTGTTAAGACTTTGAGAACCAGACTCATAGAAAGAGATCCGTGCATGGAAGGTGCACAGTGGGATGCTTGGGGTGGAGGTTTTGGATTAAATACTTGCTTTTTGGGCTGGAGAGATGGCTCAGAGGTTAAGGGCACTGACTGCTCCTCCAAAGGTCCTGAGTTCAGTTTCCAGCAACCACATGGTGGCTCACAACCATCTATAATGTGACCTGGTGCCCTCTTCTGGCCTGCAGGTGTACATGCAGGCAGAACACTGTACACATAATAAATAAATAAATATTTTTAAAAAATACTTGGTCATTATCAGTAACAAGGTCTGGAGAGAATGAGAAGCTGCAATGAGTTGAAAAACCCTGGAGGACAGCGGGCCAAGAAGTGGGTGGGGCACCATCAGGGAGTGAGTGAGAACTGAGTGAACCAGACCAGGCAATTTGTACCGAGTGCGGAGCTGAAGGACGAAGGGGTTCCAGTGAAGGGGAGGACCGCAGTCAAGATGGCAATCCCCGGCAGCAGAGCCTAAAGAAAAAGGATGAGAAGTGACCTGGTCCATCACCTCATTCCCATCTTTCCAGCTCGTGGAGACTTTGGGAGCCCGGCTGACCTGCATCCTCTCCTCCTTTGGTGATGGAACCAGAGGTGCAGCAGCCACTTGTCCAGCATCTCTGCCCGGAGAGGCCAGGAGCCACAGCGCTCCCCAGCGAAGCGCCAGCGTACCGTGCTGGGAGTTTTGGCGTCTGAAGAGGATATTCCTGCTTGGGACCCCATAACGAGGCGGACTTCCAGAGGGCAGCCTCGAACCACCTATCTCTTGCTTCTTCTCCTGGAACTCAGACAGGGAGCTGACAGGTTTAAGCCATCGCGTTTGGACTTCCACGGCTGTAGCCAACCCTGACGTTCAGAAACGGGATCCCTTGCTCCTGATTCACCCTTCCTCACTAAGCACATCTCCCACCTCCACCCCCACCCCACCCTCACCCCACCCATCCCCCACTCCCTCCCCCACCCCACCCCACCCCACCCCACCCTCACCCCACCCATCCCCCACTCCCTCCCCCACCCCACCCCACCCCACCCCCACCCTCACCCCACCCATCCCCTACTCCCACCCCACCCCCACGCAGGCTCAGGAAAGCTCCTGCCCGCAGAGGCACTGCCGCTGATCAAACCTCCTTTTGGCAATGTTTGCCATCGAGCCAAGAGGGACCAGATTTTATTCACCCCACACCAGCAGCCAGAGCCAGGCGGTGAAAATAATAAGCAATTAATGTGTGCCTCCGTAAACAAATAAAAACAGGAATTTCAATACTCCAAGTGGGAAAGAGCTGGCTGAATTGTCACATGACTCTTTCTGTCCCTGCCAGGAAGACAGACTCACCTTTATTTTGAAACGCAAAGTTTTTGGTGCCTGGACAGGCTGCTGATGGCCAAAGGCTATGAAGGTTCCCTGAAGCCATCTGGCCCAGATTCACTGCGTGAGCAATCTTAAAGCAAAGCCTCCCACCCGGAAGGGTAACCAGAGCAGAGCCCACAGGTTTACCCGAAGCCCCCGGGCCTGTGATTTTCGCCGCTGAGAGGCCTGGGTGGAAGTTCAAGGCTTGGTCGGCAAAGAGTGAGTTACAGGACAGCCAAGGATATACAGAGAAACCCTGTGCCGAAAACCAAAAACAAACAAAAAGGTACAAAGAGGGGTGGGGTGTGCCTCAACAGTGGAGTGCTTGTATAACATATACGGAGGCCCTGGGGTCCATCCCCAGCACTGAGGGGAAAAATGCAGATCAGAGCTGCTGGGCAGCAGCAGAGCTACAGAGCAGGCTCCTGTCCCTCCTCTGGAGCCACAAGAAAAACAGGGGGTTGGGGAAGGGAGGGAAGGAGAGGCAGGGGGGCGCGGAGAGCGGCGGCAGGGCCACCAGTCAGGCCAAACTCAGGAGTGGGAAGTGCCTCAGCAATAGAAAAAGCAATTTCTTTTTTTTTGAAACCATAAATAGCACATTTTGTGACTTTGTGTTTCTTTAACGCACCCACCCCTAAAGCTCAAAGAACTTTTATTACTTTGAAAATGAAAATGAGGCTGAGTGTAGCGGCACGTGCCTGAAATCCCAGCACTAGGGAGACTGATGCAGGAGGGTTGTGAGTTCGAGGCCAGTGTGGACCACATAGTGAGAGCCTGTCTCCAAAGGGAGGCGTGGAGAACACAGGAGGCCGGCGCAGCAAGGTCTGAGAGAGGCCGATCATCCATCTCCGGCTAGAAAACAGGACCAAGGACAAAAGTAAGAGGAACCCCGGCCATGGGGACACCAGGGCCCAGGGGAGCTGATGCCGCTGTCTGCTGAGCCAGAGGGTTGAAGATGGGATGGGGCATTCCCAGATGTCACTTTGCCAAACTGTCTCATCTGCAGAGTAGACAGGGGAGGGGCCCGCTTTCCAGAACAGACAAGGAAGTGGTCACTGCCACATCAGCTCTTTTGGATTCTGCAGACCCGGAAAGGGCCATGGAGCCCTTTAGAAGGGAGAGGGTTTCCTTCCCACAGCAGCCGGAGGAAGAGAGCAGGTGGCATCACTCACGCTGAGCTCCCTCCGACCCCAGCCAGTTAACTAAACACTAATTCAACTAAACACATCTAGTGAGCGTGGGCCAAACTTCACGCCCATTGCTGAGAACACAGTCAGGTGGGAGGGATGAACACTGCCGTTAGTGAGCCTGAGCACCTCAACGGGGATGGATGCGAGGGCAGTGAGCAACGCCACAGAGTGACAAATTCCACAGTGAGCATGCAGGACCAGTGGCAAAGAAGCAGGAGGTCCCCAGGAGGAAGCGACTTGCACACCTCTGGAGATCCTCTCAATGCTCTTGACCAGAGCCTGGCTGTCACTGTCCCAAGATATGGCCACTTGACCTATACATCCCCGCTCCTCCTCTTTACCCTCACATGACCCTTCAGTCCCAGTGAGCCCGCCCCCCCTGCCCCCCCCCCAGTCCCAGCCTACCTTGACCCCCCTCCTCGGCTCTGAGATACCATCCCTGCCACCCTGGCATCTCTTTGAGCTACACTCTATTGCTCTCATGGAAAGCCCTCCCACCATCTCCCTGCAGATTGGCTGCCAGCCCTGCTCTGCAGCATCCGAAGGTCACAGGTGCTGGTGCCACTGTGATGGCTCTCCTTGGGGCTGTGATGGATGGCTTTTCTCAGGCCTCAGCCTTACTCATCTCATACCTGCACACCTGCACACACATCTCATACATGCTTCCTGCTTCCTTCCCAACCAACCCTCACTGTTCCCTGGGAAGTTCTATTCTGGAAAACCGTTATTTATGCCACCATTTTGAAAAGCATGTTGTACCAACCTAAAGCCACCATGTTGGTGAGGAGAGCAAAATAAATAAATAAATAAATAAAAGATGCATTATGTATAACGTGTGCTTCCCTTGCTTCGTGTTTATAGAACATTTAAATTCAACGTTTTTAATTTGCTTCGCTTTTAAATATTTAATGTTTATTACACTTGAATCTACGAGATGCAGAGCAATAAGCAGTCTGCAAGGACAACTTGCATTTCCATCTAAGCAGAGCTTGCATATTTTTTATTCTGCAGTCATCATAGCCACCCTGTGATGTGCACATTGTGATGTTCCCCATCACACTGATGGAGAAAAATAAGGGGTAGAGGTTAGGTGACCTCCCTCAGATTCCACAGCGAACCTGCAGTTAGGACTTGTACTTTCGGGCTTGGAAGTCCGTTCTTTCCACTTTATCATCAAAACCATAATGTGACCACCGTGATGTACGTGTCTATCATCCGACCAGCAGGACTGCAATCTGAGGCCAGCCTGGGCTACACGGTGGGACGTTGTCTCCAATGACAAAGGAATTAAAGAGGGCGGGAGAGGTGGCTCAGAAGTCAAGACTGCTTGCTGCTCTCGCAGAAGATCCGAGCTGACAACCGCTTGTGACTCCAGCTCCAGGGGACCTGGTGACCTGCAGTGGATGTAAACACCCCAAGTGTGGGGTGTGTAAAACAGACTTGTGTGAGGGTGTGTGGTGTTTGTCCACTGGAAACAAACTTGTGAGAGAACACAAGATGTTTGTCCACTAGAAGAGGACCTGCCTCTTGCAGGGGGCATGGTCTTTGCCAACTGATAAACATCCTAGTATGGACTCTGAAAGGAGATTATATATATATGAGCTCCAAAACAAGAGGTTTGGCTTTTTGTTCTTTGTCACAACCCCTCCAGTGGAGTCTGTGTGACAAACATTACTGCAGAACCCAAGGCAACGACCCCTAGGCAAGGGAGAGCCTCCTGGAACAGGTCTGACGTTCCTGACAGGAGTAACTAATTGCAGTTTTTCTTCTCACTCGTTTGTTTTGGAACATTCTGTCTTTGTTTTTTACTTTCTTATCAGAACTTTTCAAATGTAACTGTGTTGCTAGGAGACGCCTTAACTTGAAACTGCCACCAAGGGTCATTCAGGCAATATTATCACCAAGTTCCGTTCCACTTGTTAATAAAAACATGGCTAAGAAGGCTAAGAATTAATCATAGTTTGTATTATGACTTACAAATAAAGTGTTTAAGAAAGCTCCAGATGGGGCTGGAGAGATGGCTCAGAGGTTAAGAGCACTGTCTGCTCTTCCAGAGGTCCTGAGTTCAATTCCCAGCAACCACATGGTGGCTCATGACCATCTATGATGAGATCTGGTGCCCTCTTCTGGCCTGCAGGTGTACATGCAGGCAGAACACAGTATATGTAATAAATAAATTTAAAGAAAAAGAAAGAAAGAAAGAAAGAAAGAAAGCTCCAGATAGTGGTGGAAGAGCTAAGAAAAAACTGTCCCGACTCACAGATGTTTGGCATAACGAGAGAACACTGACCTTTGATAAAGAGGGCACATGCACTGACACCAATCTAATGACTTATGAATGGTGGTTCAAGATTGATGACAGGTTACAGTAGGTCCTGGTGGAAGAACTTCGGTTGCTAAAATCTGAGCACACTGTACACTGTCAAATCCTCACACAGACCAGAGGAAGGTTCTCCCATTTCTCTGAGCCTGAGCCTTAGCCTGAGCCTGAGCCTGGGGGATGTTATTGCCATGCCCGTGGGTCCGAGGCGTGAGGGTCCTTGAGCCACGTCAACAGCACACGTTCACTTGGGACTTCATCCACTCCCCACATCCCTTCTTAGCGCTCTCTCTCTCTCTCTCTCTCTCTCTCTCTCTCTCTGTGTGTGTGTGTGTGTGTTCAGGGCTGATCATTGGTATTGAACTAGGGTTGAGGATTGCCACGACCGTCTCAGTTGGGTATAGGTCCTTGGGAACAGGAGTTCTCAAAGTGTTGATGGGCAGAGACAGGCGAGTGACAAATAGAGACAAACTCAAACCCAGAGGTACAGTTTGAATCTGAGTGTATTTTTCAGACTAGCAAGCCAGGTTTTTACACATTTTTGAAACAGGGGGAGGTGTTTTTTCATTGTTACTTTTTTTCCCATACAATTCAAAATACAGGATGCAGAGCAATAATGCTGTCATCAATTTTGAATAATCATTTATAAGTCATTAGATTGGTGTCGGTGCATATGCCCTCTTTATCAAAGATCAGTGTTCTCTCGTTATGCCAAACGCCTGTGGGTCAAGACAGTTTTTTCTTAGCTCTTCTGTCACTATCTGGGGCGTTCTTAAACACTTTATTTGTAAGTCATAATATAAACTATGATTAATTCTTAGCCATGTTTTTATTGACAAGTGGAAGGGAACTTGGTGGTAAAACCGCCTGAATGACCCTTGGCTGCGGTCTCAAGTTAAGGCGTCTCCTAGCAACACAGTTATGTTTGAAAACATAACTTGATATGGTAGTAGGTCAGAAGAACAGAACAAAGACAAGATATTCCAAAACAAATGAGTGAGAAGAAAAACCGCAATCCTTTACTCCTGTCAGGAACATCAGACCGTTCCAGGAGGCTCTCCCTTGCCTAGGGGTCGTCGCCTTGGGTTCCCAGTAACATTTGTCACACAGACTCCACTGGTGGGGGGTCGTGACAGAGGATCCATGAGGTCACCTGTTGTTATAAAGAAAGAACAATCCCAAACTTGGAAGGAAAAACTCAAAAAAGACTCAGGAGCCAGATGCTGGGGTGGGCACGTGCCAGCTCGGAGAGGCAGAGAAAGCACCCGGCTGACCTTCCCACTTAACTCATGTTCTGAGGGGAAAAGCCAAAAACCGAAAGCTTGCTAGCTCACCTGACAGCCCAGGAGGAAAAAGCCAAAAAACTCTTTCTTCTTTTCCACACTGTCTTAAATCCTCTTCTCTCAAGTCTCTCTTTCTACTTAATCCCTGTCAGCTGGTTTCTTGCTCGGTCTCTTAACCCAGGCTTAACTTTGTTAAAGTCCTGTGTATAGAAAGCTCTTGGATTAAAAGTGTGTGTTAGGGCTGAGCCAAACCATAATCACCTGTTTACAATAAACAGAGCTCTTGAATTAAAGGTGTGTGTTGAGGATGAACCACACCAAACAGGAAACAGGCTTTTATAGTTCACAATCTTGGGGTTCACAATGGGATCAAATATCCTGTAACAGTTCCACTTTCCACATTAGCACAACTGTTGGTTCCCTTGTTTGGGAAGCTATGTTGGTGCAACTACATGGGTGTCGCTTCTCTGACATAACTAGGAGAGGAAATCTCACTGCCGATTTCCAGGTCCTCTGCTCTTAACAAGCTTTCAGCCCCCTCTTCTGCTGTGATCCCTGAGCCTTGGGTGCAGGAGCTGTGTTGTAGATATGTCAGTTGGAGCTGGGCACCACGAAGTTATCTGTGCTCTGTGTTTATCAGTTGTAGTTTTTTAAATTGTTGTTTTTTTTATAATGACCTCTGACTGTTGCAAAAGACATTTCTTTAATGAGGGGTGAGAACTACACTTACCTGAGGGCCTAGGAATGCATATTTAGAATGTAGTGAAGAATCTTGCTGATAGGGCTGGAGAGATGGCTCAGAGGTTAAGAGCACCACCGTCTGCTCTTCCAGAGGTCCTGAGTTCAATTCCCAGCAACCACATGGTGGCTCACAATCATCTGTAATGAGATCTGGCGTCTTCTTGTGGCATGCAGAATACTGTATAAATAATAAATAAATCTTTTTTAAAAAAGAATCTTGCTGATTTAGAAAACTGGCAGTTGTAGGTTCTAGTCCAAGATCCGTGACTTTATCTACACCAGATAGTTGGCTGGTTTTTTAGTACCAGACACGATTTACCTCTTGTTGAGTGCACTTTAAGTCCAATTAGAGAGCAGTCGGTTGCTGCTGGGGGATGTGTGCCATTATTTCACATGTGAGGATATTGTGTCGTGTTATGTAGTTCATAGGTGCCATGGCTGGTTAGAGCTATTGGTTATCTGTCTCCCTCTCTGCACAGTACCTTCCGGTATCATGAAAGCTAGTCCTCACGGAGAAGGCTTTCCGGTCAGATCCAGCTGGCCTCCTGTGTCTCGAGTGCGTGGTGTCTACAGCAATAAGGACTTATGTCCAATCTCTAGGAGAAAGCCAAGGGCGACAGCAATGGCCTATATTGTTCTGGAACAGTTCTGACCAACAAGTAAACAGGGTGCTTTTTATGTCTGCTATGTAGTGGATGTAAACATTTTTGTTTTGATGCCAGGTGTGGGATGTGAAAGGGACTTATGTGGTGTTTGTTTGCTGGAAACAGACTTGTGAGAGGACACATGATGTTTGCCCACTTGAAGAGGAATCGCCTCTTCCTGGCATGGTCTTTGGCAGCTGATAAACATCCTAGTACGGACTCTGAGAGGAGATATATATGTGTGTGTGTGTGTGTGTGTGTGTGTGTGTCTGTGTGTCTGTGTGTCTGTGTGTCTGTGTGTATACACACACACATATATCCCAAAATAAGAGGTTCGGCTTGGCATTGTTTCCTGTCGTTTGGCTGTTCATCACTCCGCTTGTAGACGCTCTTAGAGAGAACCCGCCAGAGAATGGTTTGAGGTTCCGGGTTCCAGCAGCTGCTCCAGATTCCTGCTGCTGTGGTTGCAGTCGCCTTTGCTGGATTGCTGCTTTGCTGTTTAACGGGTCTGCTGGAATCCTGCCTATGAAAGTGGAATTGCTCCAAGGAACTGAGTCTAAGGAGGTCTACATCTGCTGTTCCCACTAACCTCGTTTCTCTCCTGTCTAGGGTAGGTGGGTTGCAAGGCGGGGATAGGCATTAAAGGACCCCAAATAAAGTAGGTTTGAAAAAGTTCAAGGCCTAAGCCGGGCGTGGTGGTGCACGCCTTTAATCCCAGCACTTGGGAGGCAGAGGCAGGTGGATCGCTGTGAGTTCGAGGCCAGCCTGGTCTACAAAGTGAGTCCAGGACAGCCAAGGCTAACACAGAGAGACCCTGTCTTGAAAAAACAAACAAAAAAACAAAAAAAGAAAAGAAAAGAAAAAGTTCAAGGCCTACACTGATATTAGGGGGTTTTTGTTAGTCTATAGTTTTAGGGAGAGTATCATCAACCCAAATGGGACTATTTCATTTAAACTTTATATGTGTATGTATACATACATATAGACTTATGTGTATTATAAGTAATTTTATGTAAATATACAATAATGTGATTCCTTATAACTTTTCAGACAAAATTCCTTTTTAAAAATGTGTTCAGGTGTTTTTTGGTTTTTTTTGTTTTTTTTTTTTTTGGTTTTTCGAGTCAGGGTCTCTTTGTAGCCTTGGCTGTTCTGGACTCACTTTGTAGACCAGGCTGGCCTCGATCTCACAGCGATCCGCCCAACTCTGCCTCCCGAGTGCTGGGATTAAAGGCGTGCGCCACCACGCCCGGCCCGTGTTCAGGTGTTTTGCCTGCATGTTGTCTACACACCATGCACATGCAGTGCCCCAAGGAGACCAGAAGAGGGCATCAGATCCCTATTTTTCTCATTTTTATCAGCCAATGAAATGCCTAGGCTATCTCAGATAAACAAAATTAGGACTGGGAATAGGACTAAGGCGTTAATTCTCTCAAAATTTCTCCACCTGTACAACATGGTAAATATTCTGTAATCCCAGTGTGCAGGAGGCAGAGGTTCAAGGCCAGCCCTAGCT
Source organism: Acomys minous (assembly GCF_964271855.1). NCBI lineage: Eukaryota > Metazoa > Chordata > Mammalia > Rodentia > Muridae > Acomys > Acomys minous. The sequence goes on from NC_140499.1 coordinate 62,063,300, forward strand.
ACATAGGCAGGCCCTATCTAAAACCACACCCAATCCTCCCTAGATGACCTTAATAATCAGTTAAGGTCAGAAGCAACTGCTCTACAGTGTGTGGGGGGTGGGGGTGGGGGGATGGTTTTGTGCACTACGTTTTCAGATGCTGATTTCTGTGCCCAGAGATCTGGTTGCAGTCCAGATATGGGGATTGACATTATTATGGAAGAATTGTGTAAAAAATTGTTCTCCATCCTCTCTGGTTGGTTAATAAAGAGCTAAACAGCCAGTAGCTGGGCAGGAGAGTTGAGGTGGGACTTCTGATCCCAGGGAGGGGGTCCTAGGTAGAGTGAGAGAGAAAAGGAAGGAAGAGAAGATCACCATGAGGAGGTGGCCACGAGAGAGGAGTCACCTTGAGGACAAAGATGGAGTCGGAGCAGCCAGCAAGAGGTTAGGTGGCAGGTAACAGGGGTGGGGCGGGTGGAGGCACACGGCTGGGAAACGGTCCAGTGTGGACGGGCTAGAATAATAGGTTTCTGAGTTGTAGGACTCTGCTGTTAAGGTCAAAGCCTGGTGTTACCAGATCCCCCGAGCTTAGTGTAAAAATGACAGATTCCCTCCGTCAGCAGGGCTCCCTCTTCTCTGCCTGAACTGGGGAGCCTGGATCCCCACATTCTCTACCTGAGGAATGTCACATAGTCCTTGGGGGAAATAACAGGTTCAACTCCCTTTCTTCTAGTAGAATCTGTTCAGCAAGCACCTGAGGATTCCTGGAAATACCCACCCTCTGCTAATGAGAACTTAGCTTTCAGAAAATGACCTTTAACCATACGTGGAGCTCTTCCCCCACCCTTAGCATAATTAAACACTGTGTTCCCCCTCTTATGATAGGTCTGTGCTATTGCATGTAAATGAAGGATCCCTGATATCCTTAGCCCCAGAGAACCAAACACATTCACCCCCAAACCCCCCTCCCACTGCACAAGGTTTATAATGTCCCTGTGACTGGAGTTACAAGGCAGGCTGCTAGGTGGGTGCCGGGACTCCAGCTGTGGTACTGTGGTATTCTGCAAGAGCAGCCAGTGCTTTTAACCACTGAACCATCTCTCCAGCCCCTAACAATGGCTCTTAATTCTGATTATTGTCAAGATTCAGATGGAAAAAAATCACTATTTTTCTCATTTTTATCAGCCAATGAAATGCCTAGGCTATCTCAGATAAACAAAATTAGGACTGGGAATAGGACTAAGGCGTTAATTCTCTCAAAATTTCTCCACCTGTACAACATGGTAAATATTCTGTAATCCCAGTGTGCAGGAGGCAGAGGTTCAAGGCCAGCCCTAGCTACATAGGCAGGCCCTATCTAAAACCACACCCAATCCTCCCTAGATGACCTTAATAATCAATTAAGGTTAGAAGCAACTGCTCTACAGTGTGTGTGTGTGTGGGGGGGATGGTTTTGTGCACTACGTTTTCAGATGCTGATTTCTGTGCCCAGAGATCTGGTTGCAGTCCAGATATGGGGATTGACATTATTATGGAAGAATTGTGTAAAAAATTGTTCTCCATCCTCTCTGGTTGGTTAACAAAGAGCCAAACAGCCAGTAGCTGGGCAGGAGAGTTGAGGTGGGACTTCTGATCCCAGGGAGGGGGTCCTAGGTAGAGTGAGAGAGAAAAGGAAGGAAGAGAAGATCACCATGAGGAGGTGGCCACGAGAGAGGAGTCACCTTGAGGACAAAGATGGAGTCGGAGCAGCCAGCAAGAGGCTAGGTGGCAGGTAACAGGGGTGGGGCGGGTGGAGGCACACGGCTGGGAAACGGTCCAGTGTGGACGGGCTAGAATAATAGGTTTCTGAGTTGTAGGACTCTGCTGTTAAGGTCAAAGCCTGGTGTTACCAGATCCCCCGAGCTTAGTGTAAAAATGACAGATTCCCTCCGTCAGCAGGGCTCCCTCTTCTCTGCCTGAACTGGGGAGCCTGGATCCCCACATTCTCTACCTAAGGAATGTCACATAGTCCTTGGGGGAAATAACAGGTTCAACTCTCTTTCTTCTAGTAGAATCTGTTCAGCAAGCACCTGAGGATTCCTGGAAATACCCGCCCTCTGCTAAGGAGAACTTAGCTTTCAGAAAATGACCTTTAACCATACGTGGAGCTCTTCCCCCACCCTTAGCATAATTACGCACTGTGTTCCTCCTCTTATGATAGGTCTGTGCTATTGCATGTAAATGAAGGATCCCTGATATCCTTAGCCCCAGAGAACCAAACACATTCACCCCCAAACCCCCCTCCCACTGCACAAGGTTTGTAATGTCCCTGGTTCATGAAATAAATGCTCTCTCACTCCATTCATCCACCATGACTGCCTGATACTCCTCATTTATTCTGGGAAAGGACCGGCTTTCCTCCTCCCTGAAGAATTTACCACCAGACCCTCTGGGCTTGGCTTCTGGCCAGGCAGCCATTGCTGCCTCAGTCACTGCTGAAGAAGAGGCAAGCTGCTGAACTGTAAAGGCACAGTGCAGTGTCAGCCGGCATCATCTGCCGCTGCCGCCATTAGCACCACAGCTTAACTGAAGGGCTATAATTCTGTGGTATCATCCCCGGCTTTGGAACACCCAAGTTTCCACTGTCATCTGGTACCAGCAATCTCATTAAAAAGAGCTAACTGTAACACCCTGTGAAAATTTCTTTTCAACACTCCCAGTGAGATTGGGAGCCTTGCGTATGGACCTCACTCTGAGCACTCCAGCTGTTCCTGGGGAAAGCGGAACCTGAGATGCTGAGGTCCCATCCACCCCCACCGGGAAGGGAAGCCAACAGCCCCTGGCCTGGACATCGAGGGCAGCAGCAGGGAAACACAGACCACCACCACACCATTACTTGGGAGCTAGAGGGTAGCAGAAAAGCCCGTACATTATTTTTACAGCAGGCCCAGGTAGCACTGGGCTTGGGAAATGTACTTGAGGACCAGAGAAAAACCTCCAAACCCTCCTTTCCTCCAGCACACACCAAAATGCAAAATAAAGCAGAACACTGCTGCCCGATTTTCATCCACAAAATGTTACTGTTGATGGCTATAAGTAGGCATCCCCCCAAATCTGAAGACAATGCCTGCTACTGTTGATGTTATCTAATAAAGACAATAAAGACACAAGAGGCAGAAACTGAGGTAAAAACCCACTAGCTCAGCAAGGTAACTTTTTTTTCTGAAGTATATACAATGTATATACAACCCTGATCCTGCAACTAACCTCCTAGCTCTGTAGAAATCGCCTTCTGTCTGTATCATTCTACTCAGCTAGTCTGCCTTTCTCTTGGGCTCCTCCAAAACCAGGGGGCTCTCTAGCGCTCTTTCCTAGATACTGTTTTACCCATGTCCTGCCACCTGCTCCTCTGCTGTTCCTGCAAACCCAGAGAGAGGAACTCTTACCCAGAGCGCCTACAAAAAGGAAGAGCGCCAAGCCAAGGAAGAAAGAAACAGAGAGAGAGACAGACAGACAGACAGACAGACAGACAGACAGACAGAGACAGAGAGAGACAGAGAGAGAAACAGAGACAGAAAGACAGAGACAGAGACAGAGACAGAGATCTATCAAAGTCCACTTGCTTATCAAAGAAGTCTCTAGCTCCTTCCCCTACACACTTGACAGGCTGAACCATGTACTGTCGTGGTGGGTGTGGGGGCTCCAAGCCAGGTCAGCAGGGGCAAAACAATTTCACCTTTACAGTGGGGTAGCTTGAAGCCACCCAGCTGATTTTGCCTTGGGTCATAGGGCAAAGACCACAAGACCTCTCCCAAGCAACGAGCCTTAGAATAAGCAGGAACTTTCCATTCTTCAGCATTCTTATCTATGGAGGCTTTTAGAGGCACACCCAAACCACACATCTCTTCAGGGCACACCTAGCTGCATCTGACAAATGCAGTATTTGTTCAGGCTTTATATTTTGCTAACAATTAGGTTTTCTATATATAATAATAATCAAATATCCTGTAACACATGCCCTGTCTACGTTTGCTTTCTACTGGTGTGATAAACACTGTGGTTTATTTGGCTCCCATCACTGAGGAAAGTCGGAGCAGGAACCTGGAGGCAGAGACTGAAGGAGAGTCCAAAGTGGGTGCTGCTTCTTGGCTTGCTCCCCATGCCTTGCTTAGCCTGCTTTTATCCACACCCCGGGACCACCCACAGCAAGCTGGGACTTGCCTTATCAATCTTAATCAAGACATTATCCCATAGGCTTGCCTAAAGTCAATCTGAAGGGGATGCTTTTTTCTCAGTTGAGGTTTCTCTTTCAGGGTGACTCTTGCTTGGATCAAGCTGAAAAACAAAACAAAAACCTCCCAGGGTTTCTTCTGATAGTCCTTGTTAGCAGGCAGGCATCTCCACAGCCTGCCCCAGGGACCCAGTGACAGCAGGATACATCATCACTAGCTGCCAAGACGTGACCCATTCCCACTGTCCCATAGCCTCCCCCTGCGCATGCGCCTCACCCCCTTATAAAAGGCCAGCCCTTCCTCCTCCCACTCTCTCTTTTCCTCCACCCTCACCTAGAGGCAGCCTCAGTATACCCACTCCCAATAAGCCTCCCGCATGAGATCCGACACACGGTGTGACTTTATGGCATCCATCGTTTTGATCATAATGTTGGTACTGCGACTTGATAGACTCTTCCGGTGCTTGTGTTCCCCTTTGTGGGTCAAAGCTGCACGCCGGGACCCTATTTCCATTCACCTGCAAAAAAGCTCACTTTTCTGACTGGTTGATAGGCTGCTCCATCCAACTCCGGCAAGACTGGATCCAAGGAAGTGACCACTGAGTGTCCAGCACCCCTCTGGTTTTTTTTTTCTTCTTGTTTTTTGAGACAGGTTTTCTCAGTGTTAGCCTTGGCTATCCGGGACTCACTCCGTAGACCAAGCTGGCCTCTAACTCACAGCAATCCGCCTGCCTCTGCCTCCGGAGTGCTGGGATTAAAGGCGTGCGCCACCATGCCGGGTTTCCTCTGGTTGATATTCTTAGATATGGAGGTACACTTAGCCATGGTCCCTCCCCCGCCCCCTCCATTTCTCCACCATGACCATGATCGTCTGAGACTCATCAGAAGAAAGTGCTCCCTTCTTCCCCAAAGAATTCACCGCTGGACCCCTGGTCCAGCTTGCCTGCCAGGCAGGCAGCCGCATGCTGATGGCCGCCTTGAGCTTCCACCATTCACTGGCGTGCCAGCACAGCTGCCACCATCTTCACGCTACCACCCAGGCCTCGGCCACACCCCCACCTCCGCCTACCCCTCGGCCACACCCCCACCTCCGCCTACCATAGTGCCCACCTGCGAAGGTGAGTGCCCGGCTGTTCTCGAAGCAGCCACTCTCTCCACCGGAACCAAACTGGGATCCTGTCACTGCTTCTTGGTTTTGGAGCTCCAAGCTTCTATTACCGACTGTTCTAGAACCAGCCACTCACTCCTCCAAGTCAGGTCAGGCCCTCGTTGCTGCCTGGCTCGGGTTTTGGAGCCCTAAGCTCCCGGTAGCCACCTGGCCAGGTGCTGGAAGCCCAGCGAAAAGAGCAGGAACACGTGTTGCCGGGAAATCTTTTCTCCTGCATCTCGGGCTGAACCAGAGATCTTTTGGCGAGGATCTCAATTCCACGTTCCACCCTTACCGGCCTGGAGACCAGCGGTCTGGGAGAGACGCAGAACCATACCCCTGTGTCCACCGCTCCTTCATTGAATGACCTTTTTGTCTTAAAGGTCACTGTAAACCGTGATCAGATAGATATGGAGGCTGCCCATACAGGTCTGTCCACTACCACTCGCCAGTCGTGAAACCTCACCCCAAGTCTCTCCTCTCATTCAAGATAAGGATCTCTACTTCCGTATCTAAGACCCATGGAACCCCAGGTGGGTTGGTAACCTCTACCGTGGATTCAACCTGAGACACCCGGTAAGCACGGTACATATTCAGAGAAAACATGTCCTGATTATCCAACCCCTGCAGATAGAGGCTGTAGAACAGGTAATTAGACACTTCTCCAAACTCATTGCTGCTTTAACATCCTCTCTCCTGAATGATACAAACCTCCGGACTCTGACCTCAGGTTCCTCCCCCTTTCCCCCCCCCCCAGAGGGTTTCTCTGTGTAGCCTTGGCTATCCTGGTCTCCCTTTATAGACCAGGCCTTGAACTCAGAGATCTTCCTCTCTCTACCTCTGCATGCTAGGATGACTGGTGTGTGCCACCGAACCCGGTTCCTAGTGGCTCCTTAATGTCAACCAACCCGGCCACCTTGGAGATTGCTGGCTGTGTGTTCCTCCTGCGACTAGCTCACAACTGCCACTTACAGCTTCTCCAGTGACCCTTCATTGACATGGCAAACTGTTTTAAGGCATCTGGGACACATTCTGCCAAAACCCCCTAGACTGCATGAAACACTCTCAATACCTCAGCTCAGCCCACAGCACCTGCTGGTTGCTCAGGAGTTTGCACGCTGGTGTCTCTCTTCCCCATGTTGGGGTGATATACGGAGAGGAGCCCCTACCGATTCCGGACGTGGACTTAGTAGCTGCCCGACATAATAAAAGGGCAGTTCAAATCTTGCCCCTCTGGGCTGTTGCAGGACTAACTGTGGGTGTCACCCTGGGCAGCAGGACTGACCTCTTCCCTAGCTTGTATCATCAATTTTCTTCCCAATTTACCCAGGACCTCCAGCAGGTGGCGCAAACCATAGTCACTGTTCAAGGACAAATGGACTCCCTCGCTGTGGTGGCTTCAAATCCAGGGGGGACTAGGGCTTCTTACAGCTGAAAAAGGTGGCCTTTGCCTCAACCCCCGCCCCCACCTGCCATTAGTAATCACACTGTGGGAAGATCTGGCCCTGGGAGCTGGGCTCATCGGAAGACTGCCTTTGCCCTTGCGGTGAGCGCTGTAATTTTCTTTCTCTACAAATTGTGCAAATCTACACAACAAATTTACCACAGTCTGTAGACAGACTCCTTGAATTAACAAGGACTGGCAGGCAATTCATTGGCATTGCTAAACCAAAATTCTTTCAAGAAAGAATCACATTCCAAATTCTTTAGAATTCCAAAGGAGACCTGTGGGTAAAAGCATTCATCACCCAGCCTGAGTCCAATCCCCAGGACCCATAAAGTGGAAGGAGAAAACTGACTCCTGAAAGCCTAAATGCACAGGTACACAGAGAGAGGGGGAGGAGGGAGGGAGGGAAAGAGATTTAAAATAAAAAAATTTAACATTTTTAAAGATATTTATTTATTTAATGTATGGGAGCGCTCTATTTTCATGTACACCTGCATGATAGAAGGTGGCATCAGATCCCAGTAGAGATGCTTGTGAGCCACCATGTGGTTGCTGGGAATTGAACTCAGGACCTCTGGAAGAACTGACAGTGCTCTTAACCACTGAGCCATCTCTCCAGCCCCAACATCAAGTTTCTAAAGGGTCTTTTAGAATATTGGAGAAATCAGTGATTTCATTTCTCTCCATGGGAGTAGTTAAAATACTATGCGTGAGTCCCTGCGGTCATATTTATTTGACTCTTCCCCTGAGCAACAAATGTAATCTTCTGTAAGTGATGGGAGTTTTTGCTTTGCTCAGAATTGCCCAGACTCTTTGGCAGTTTAAGTCTTGTCCTGTTAGGCTGGGGAGAGGCTCTGGTCAAAGTGCTTGGTCTGTGGCCCACCTGTAACTCCAGAGCTCCCTCAGAAGGTGGAGACAGGGCCCTGGGAGCTAGATGGGCAGCTAGGCTAGCTTCCATTTCAGAGATGCTGCCTCAAGGAAAGGTGGAAAGAGATGGAGAAGGACCCCGCCCTAAGCCCTGGGCAGGCACATGCAGACATGCTCTGGTACACATGGACAAACTTCTGGGTTTTTTTTCTTGTTTGTTTATTTTTGTTTTTAAAAAATGGATTCATCTCAAAATCTGATCTGGGCTGGGTGGTGGTGGCGCACACCTGTAATCCCAGCACTCAGGAGGCAGAGGCAGGTGAATCTCTGAGTTCGAGGCCAGCCTGGTCTACAAAGCGAGTCCAGGACAGCCAGGGCTACACAGAGAAACCCTGTCTCAAAAAACAAAACAAAATCTGAATTATTGTTTCTTTTCATCCTAATTCAAGAGGAATATGTGAAATGAGATGGACCAAGGGGACTTGGGTTCTCATTTCAGAGGTAGACTGCGTTTGTTAACTTACAATTAAACTGCATAATTGGAGTAAAAATTTGAAAGTCGCAAGTTACTTTTTCTGCATCTGAAATGAAATGCCACACAGGTGATTATATTCATGAATTAAGGAAATGAATGGAAGCCAGGAAGTGGTGACCCACGCCTTTAGTCCCAGCACTCGGGAGGCAGAGGCAGGTGGATTGCTGTGAGTTCAAGGCCAGCCTAGTCTACAAAGTGAGTCCAGGATAGTCAGGGCTACACAGAGAAACCCTGTCTCGAAAAACTAAAATGGAAAGGATAGAAAACACGATTACTTACAGGCCACTGGTCAGTCCTCACACAGCATCACACATCAGGAAACAACTGCAGCGCGTTACAGGAAGGCGGGCGGAAGGCCAGGGCGCAGTGTGCATGATTAGCTGGGCAGGGAAGGCGTGGCTGTGGATGTAACTGCAGACAACACACTGCTAACCCTTCACACTGTGGTTTTTTCCAGATCTGAGCACTTATGCCAAGGCTGTTATACTGAGCTAGACATTGAATTCATTGAATCTCCCGACACTTTTCCTGCGCCTCTTGGGAAGAAGAGAGATGACCTGATGGGTAAAAGAGGAAATCAGGAAGGGAGATAAACACAGAGAGCAGGGCTAAGGGAGGGAAATGAAACCAACCACATTTCCTTGAACCGACAATAAAGGGTCCTAACACTGTTATACCCTGAAAGGATTCCTACCTAGCTTCCCTGAGAAGTGACTGTTTTTTACCTGAGGGAAGAAGAAAACACATTTAAAATAATAATCATTATTATTATTAATTTATTATATTATTATTGTTATTAATAATACACATTAATTGAGCTGCAGTATTAGTTACAGAATACACACAACAATATTAATTTTTTACTGTTACTGTTATTAATAATACAGGCAAGAGCAGGTTGGGGCATGGAAGAGGTCTCACCAGTTGTGGCTGTGCGTGTAAAGGGTGCATCTATTTTGGAAAAATGAGAGTCTTCACAAAGTTAAGCATGGACCTGCATGTGACCCAAAAAGTTTGACTTTAATTATATACCTGAGAGAACATGTATTTACACAACAAAAAGTTATACGGTGGAGCTGGAGAGATGGCTCAGCAGATAAGAGCACTGGCTGCTTTTGCAGAGGACCCGAGTTTCGTTCCCAGCCCCACATGGCAGCTCACAGCAACACACGAGCCCAGCTCCTGGGCATCTGACTCCCTCTTCCGGCTTCTGAGGGCACCAGGCACACGCATGCTGCAGATACACACAGGCAGGCAAAATACACGCATAATGTTCAAAGTTATACACTAATGTTCATATGCATTATTCATAATAGCCAAGAAGTAGAAATGGTCCGCATGTCTGTCTGACAGGCTAACAAAGTATACTGTTTCCACACAGTGAGATACTGTTCATCCATAGCAAGGAATGGCAGGGGGTTACTGCTCCACTGATGATCCTAAAAGCACCACAAAAATGTAAGAAAACAGTTCTGCACATTGTCTGAGCCTACGTCTGTGAAGACTACAGACTAACTCAAACTCCTAAACACACATCAAAGCTGGTTCCTGTGTGTGCACAGAGCGTATGCTAGTGGCGTTGCTGGGAGCTGGAGGGGGGGGGGAGGAAGAGGGAAGAAGAGGGGTTCAGGACTTATTTTAGATTTTAAGGTGTGGTGGTGCACACCTTTAATCCCAGCACTTGGGAGGCAGAGGCAGGTGGATCGCTGTGAGTTTGAGGCCAGCCTGGTCTGCAAAGCGAGTCCAGGACAGCCAAGGCTACACAGAGAGACCCTATCTTGTAAAACTAAAAGAAAAATATGTTTTGGTGAAGCTTATTAATATATTACTTCTTGTGAATAATTTTGTAAAACTACTGAACCTAACATTTAAAGATATTTTATTTTGAGCTGGAGAGATGGCTCAGAAGTTAAGAGCACTGATTGCTCTCCCACAGGTCCTGAGTTCAATTCCCAGCAACCACATGGTGGCTCACAACCATCTATAATGAGATCTGGTGCCCTCTTCTGGCCTGCAGGTGTACATGCAGGTAGAGCACTGGATACATAATAAATAAATAAATAAATAAATAAATAAATAAATAAATAAACTTTTTAAAATGTACTTTATTTCTAATTACATGCGTGTGTGTGTGTGTGTGTGTGTGTGTGTGTGTGTGTGTGTGTGTCTGTGTGTGTGTGTGAATATGTGCATGTGGTGGCTTCAATGAGATGTCTCCCCCATAAGTCTCAGGCATTTAAATATGTGGTTCCTAGTTGGGGCTGACTTCGAAGGATTAGGAGATGTGGGCTTGTTGGAGGAGGGAAGTCACTAGGGATGGGCTCTTGCTGCCTCCTGCTCGTAGATCCTGATGTGAGCTCTCAGTTGCTGCTTCATTTCATCACCGTGCCTGCCTGATGCCAGACCACAGTCCCCACTGCGGTGGCAACAGGCACCTCTCTGAAACTGTAAGCCTCAAATAAACCATTCCTTCTTTAAGTCGGTACAGTTTTTTATCCAACAGTAGAAAAGTAACTAAGACGATGCATGTGGGTGCAGTACCCTCAGAAGCCAGAAGAGGGCTACTTTGGCTGGAATACAGACATAATCCTTAGCACACACCTTTAACCCTTTAATGAAGGTAAAGTTAATTTGTGGAAGGAAGCATACATGTTTCAAGGTGACATCTAACTGAGGGTAAGATTAAGTGATGAATCAGAGAAAGATTTGACAACTCACACAAGATCACAGAGGAAAGACAGATGGCTTAAGAGAGAGCAGCACAGAGAGAGAGAAGAGAGGAGACAGTTTTACAGACAAAGGTTGAAGAGAGAACAAGATAGACACAGATGAAGTCAGAACAAAGCAGAGAATGAGAAGGAGCCAGAAGATAAGAACAGGTCACTAGAGTTAGTTTGAGGCCAAGCAGAGCGAAACAGAGAAGTGAGAGAAGCCAGTTTGAATCAGTCAGCTTGGAGAGGAGTTGGAGCCAGAACAGATGAGTTGAACCAGCTAGCCAGAGTTAAAAAAACAAAACAAAACTAAACTAAACTAAAAAGGGTGGGCTTACTCAGCAGTAAGCCTCAGAGGCTGAAAACATCCTAGGTCTAGATTAGATTGTACAGAGGCTAGAAGTTTCCAGGAGTAAGCCTAGGCTAGCAGATGGAGGCTGTAAGCCACTGAGACAAATTTTTTTTTTGTTGGTTTGTTTTTCGAGACAGGGTTTCTCTGTGTAGCCTTGGCTGTCCTAGACTCACATTGTAGACCAGGCTGGCCTCGAACTCACAGATCCTCCTGCCTCTGCTTCCTGAGTGCTGGGATTAAAGGCGTGCGCCACCACCACCCGGTGCCTCTGAGACCATTATATCAGGAGAATAAGAGTTACTTTACATATGTGTATTGTGTGTTTCTGTGTGTGTGCCAGATGTGGGCAGATGCCCATGGAAGCCAGAGAAGGGCATTGGGCCCATTGGAGCTGGGGTTGCAGGCAGTTGTGAGACACCCAGCGTGAGTCTTAGAAACCAAACTCTGGTCCTCTGTAGGAGCAGCAAGTACTCTTAACTGGGGAGCCATCTCTCCAGCCCCCTAAAAGTGTTTCTTGAGTACCAGGCTTTTCGAGCAGGATGGAGATGGAGCTAGGAAAAGTAAGAGACTTACATGCGCTAGCTGTTTTCCAACAAGCTTCTGCAAAGCAAGGCGGCCTGGCTGGAGACAGGCCAGAGGAACCTCCACTCAGTAGCGGACATGGTAGGCGGGGTAACATCCCTTGGCCTCCCACATCCTGATCCACAGGACCTAGAAATGTAAACCTTGAGGAGGGGCGCTAAGCAACTTACCGTAAAATAGGTTCTCTAGATGGGCCCAGCATAATCACGTGGTCCTTGAAAGTGGAAGAGGGAGGCAGAAAAGAGTTGTTTTTTGTTTGTTGTTTGTTTTGTTTTGTTTTTTTTAAAAAACCATGGAAGTCTAGTAGTAAGATTAAAGTCATGTGAAATGAAAACACAACCATAGCTGCTGTTGAGAGAAGAGGGCTCACCAGCAAAGGAGTTGGAGCATCCTGAAGAAGCTAGAAAAACCAAGGAGTGGGAGCCTCCAATCCTTATGTCAGCCCTGTTGACAGGCTGGCTTCAGCCCAGCGGGATGCACATCAGAAGTCTAACCCACTGCACTGTAAGGTCCTTTGTGGCAATATGCTACAAGCAACAAAGTAGCATATTCTGCTAGCAGCTTTAAGTTTAAAATATATATATATTTAAAATTTTTATTTTATGTGTACGGGTGTTTTGCTTTGCAGGTGTTTCATGCGTGTCACATGCCTGCTGTGCCTGCAGAGGTCGCAAGAGGGCTTAAATATCATGGAACTGGAATTACATGGAACTGGTTGTGAGCTGCCATGTGGCTGCTGAGAGTCAAACCTGCGTTCTCTGCTCTTAACCACCGAGTCATCTCCCCAGTCCCCGAAGCCATGAACAACGTTTAAGCCCCACATGTTTGTACACAAGGGTTGGCCTTTGAGAACAAGGCCTGGGAAGCTGGACCTGCAGCTCTGAGCAGAGGCGTTGAGCATGCTTCTTCTACAGGATGGTTAGTCACTGCAGCATCCTCGCCAGAGACAGGGCTTCGGAAGCTTTCCATCTGAAAGTCCTTCCTGTCAAGGCTGGAGAGACGGCTCAGCGGTTAAGAACACCATCTGCTCTTCCAGGGGTCCTGAGTTCAATTCCTGGCAACCACATGGTGGCTCACAACCATCTATAATGTGACCTGGTGCCCTCTTCTGGCCTGCGGGTGTACATGCAGATAAAACACTCATACACATTTAATAAATAAATAAACCTTAAAAAATAAAGAAAGAAAAGAAAATCCTTTTTTTTTTTCCTAAGAAAACTTTACATGGGTCCAGATCTGTGGGTGTCTTTGTTAGGTGCTGTGACAAAACACCATGGCCATAAGCAACTTGGAGAGGAAAGGGTTTATTTCACTTATGCCTTCAGGTAACAGTCCTTCACTGAGGGACAACAAGACAGAAACTCAAGCCGAGCAGGAGCCTGGAGGCAGGAGCTGATGCAGCGGCCATGGAGGAGTGCTGCTTACTGACCTGCTCTTCATAGCTTGCCCAGCCTGCTTTCTTATAGAACCCAGGGCCACCAGCCCAGGGACGGCACCACCCACAATGGGTTGGAGCCACCCACATCAATTGTCACCCAAGAAACTTCCTCACAGTCTTGTACACAGACCAATTTGGGGAGGGCATTTTTTAAATTCAGGTTTCCTCTTCCCAAATGACCCCTAACTACTAACTAGCACAAATATGTATGTAAAATAGGCATATGAATTAAAGACTTAGCCAGGTGCAGCCGCCCATGCCTTTAATCCCAGCGCTTGGGAGGCAGAGGTACGCGGATCGCTGTGAGTTCAAAGCCAGCCTGGTCTACAAAGTAAGTTCAAGAACAGGGCTACACAGGGAAAAATGATAGATAGATAGATAAAATAAGCCAAGATCTTACTGATAGTAAGTCATAAAGAAATGCATTTTTAAAATAATTCTTTGGTACACACGTAGTTTTAATATTTATATCTTCTAAGGTTTAATTTTCATTTTTATTATTAGGTATTTATAGCATGGGTGAGCGCAGACTCATTCTCGCTACTGTGTGCATGGGGGAATCAGAGGGCAGGTTTGGGGAGTCAGTTCTCTTTTTCCCCCATGGGTTCTGGGGACCTAACTCACATTGCTGGATTTGCATGGCAGGTGCTTTCACCCACTGAGCCACAGAGCCAGACGGATCTCACCAACTATGAAGGATGAAGGCCAGGCCATCACAATGGCTCTGTGGACAAGAACATGCACTGCCAAATCTCACCACCCGAGTCTGATGCCCAGATCTCACACTGTGGGAGAAAACAGTCCCACAGTTGTCCTCTGTCGTCCAGACGCATGCCATGGCACACGTGCACCCACACAAGTTCACAAAATAAATGAACAAATATGTCTAAAAACCAAAGCTGATTAAGGTAAATCTGCATATTAATGGCAGGATTGCTTAGTTTTGCATAAAGAATTAACTCTGGGATGAATATTTGATTCCAAATGAATGCAGCATCTCCAATGCTTTTCAGAGTTGATCGATATTTTGATTTTATAATTATCAATGCTGAGAATGACACTTCACATAAACACATACCCAGATGGCATACATACTAAAGGGAGATGTCAGGAAATACTGGAAGAGTGTCATACATAAAAATGAAACTCAAATTAGCAACCCCAAAGCCATTTTGTCTCTCTGCTACAGAAGTGTAAACCTAGGACCTCCTACATGCTGGTCAACGGCTCTGCCACCAAGCTTCATACCACACTGGTTTGAAAAAAAAAAGCATTTAAAAAAAATGAAATATCCTAACATCAATATGAACCAAAGACGCAGTAACGTGATGCTTACGTTGCTGAGGAATGGCAGTGGGGAAATAATTGCTTTTTGTTTTTCGTCACTAGACACCGTGTTTCTCTGTGAGTGGAAAACTCTGCATGCACAGTAAAAGTACACACCTGGGACCATAGGAACGTGTTGAGTCTGAGCTGCAGTGTTTCCGGCATGTTCCGTGGCCTTGCATTGCCTGGCAAGATGGCACCCACAGTGCTAACTGTGTGTGCTGGGTGTTCAGAACCAAGGTTCAGTGAAGTTATCCATGCGAAACAACACAGCCACAGTGGTTGATTTTTTTTAATCAAATTGTGATTTGCCTATTTAGAAGCTTTTGATTGTTGCTATTTTTTCCCCCATAACCTCCGTGTGAGTTGTGCCAGGGGTGTCTACGAAAGTCAGGGGACGACTTCTGGGACTGACCTCTTGCCATTCATTCCCTTGCTGAGGAGGGGTCTTTTTGTCTCTGCTGCTGCACTGTGCGTTCCAGGCCACCGCACCCGGCTGATTTGTTTCATTTTTTGAGACAAGGTCTCATGTAGCCCAGGATGAGCCTTGAACTCAGCAGGTAGCCAAAGATGGCCTCAAATTCTTGATATTCCAGCCTCTGCCTTCTTTGTTCTGGTATTACCTTTCATGCTCCGCCAGGCCCAGCTAAAATGTTAAATATTAAAAGCAAAACTCCTCCCTCTAATATGTTCCCGGCAGTGGGAGGAGCAACTGCTATAGCTGCAGTTACAGCCAACTAAAGCTAAAAGTAGCTAAGAAGAGGCTTAGGGATCAATGAAGGAGTTTATGGGAAAAACCGGACTCAGACTGTGCACACAGACTTCCTGTTGACCCATGGGAACGGATATACAGTCTTTTGGACTAGGACAGGCACCGAGACGTCCCAACCACGTCAAAACCTCCCAAGATGCCGCACTGGTCTGCCTGGTGTCATGACCTGCGGCTCCTACACACCTCGCTTCATCCCCAACAAAATCCCAAAAGGGGCGGCGCTGCCAAAGAACAGTTATGAAAAATTATAAAAACTAATAGTTTCAAAATTAAGCTTAAGCCGGGCATGGCGGCGCACACCTTTAATCCTAGCACTCGGGAGGCAGAGGCAGGTGGATCACTGTGAGTTCGAGGCCAGCCTGGTCCAAAGCGAGTCCAGGACAGCCAAGGCTAACACAGAGAAAGAGACCATGTCTTGAAAAACCAAAATAAATAAATAAATAAAATAAAATTAAGCTTAGTTGTTTAGGAGTTAAGGAGATACTTTCAGGTCTAGATAGATACTTTTAGGCTGATAGATTTGAACTTTGATAGATACTGATTTCATTCAAATCTTTAGACTCATCAAAATAAGACAGATAATGTTTTCTCTAAGGTTGCCAAACACCTTTTAATTAGACATTATGTATATAAGTCTTACCTAGTGGTTTTTATAATTTTTCATAATTGTTTTTAATATGTATAAAAATGGCCTTTTATTTAGGGAAATTGTTGATCTGATGTATTTTGATGCTAATTAATAAAAGGCCGTCACACCCGGGCAGGGCAAATGGGATAGGTGTGACTAAGGTTCCAGGGCTGGGGGAGACGGGAGGATCTTGAGAGGAAGAGAGACCAGAGGAGGAGAAGGTCGCCATGATGGGTTAGGTGGAGGAGAAGCACATGGCCAGAGCGGATGGAGACTTGGCCCAGATGATGATAATTAGCAAATGTATGGGATTATGCATGGGAAGTAGCTTGATAGAAATTATTAGAACTGGGCTGGAGAGATGGCTCAGAGGTTAAGAGCACCACCTGCTCTTCCAAAGGTCCTGAGTTCAATTCCCAGCAACCACATGGTGGCTCATAACCATCTGTAATGTGATATGGCGCCCTCTTCTGGCTTGCAGGAGTACATGCAAGCAGAGACTGTATACATAATAATAAATACATAAATCTAAAAAAAAAAAAAAGAAATTATTAGAACTAGACGCCGTGGGATTGGGGCAGGGATTCTACACTTTCCACACCATGGGAAGTAGTTTAGAGGATTACCATCTACCCTGCCCCAGGTTAACTAAGGCTGTTCTTAAATATAACAGGTATGTGTGTCTTGATTAATTGCTAGCGGGTGATACTGCCATAATAACCGATAAATTAACAACAGCACGCAGTCTCGCTGCTGCCGCCCCAGCGCCATGCCTGCCTGCTGCCACACTCCCCACCATGACGGTTATGCTCTAACCCCAAAACTGTAAGCCAGCTCCCAATCAAATGTTTTATTTTTATTTGTTTGTTTATTTATTGAGACAGGGTTTCTCTGTGTAGCCTTGGCTGTCCTGGACTCACTTTGTAGACCAGGCTGGCCTCGAACTCAGAGATCTGCCTGCCTCTGCCTCTGCCTCTGCCTCCCGAGTGGTGGGCTTACAGGCGTGCGCCACCACGCCCGACCTAAATGCTTTATTTTATAAATTGTCTTGGTCGTTGTGTGTCTTCACAGCAATAGAGCAGTAACTGAGACAGGCTCAGGTGGCTCGCCTTGGACTCCTAGCCCTCCCGCCTGCCTCCGCTTCCAAAGTTTTGGGATTTTAGACACATGTTCTCACAGCTAACTAATGTTCCACGCCTCTAGCTATTAGAGAAATGCTGTTTTGGGGTTTTGTTTTGTTTTGTTTTTTGGGTTTTCTGTTTTGTTTTTGAGACAGCTTTCTTTGTGCAGCCCTGGCTGTTCAAGAACTCGTTCTGTAGACCAAGCTGGTCCTCAAACTCAGCAATCCACCTATCTCTGCCCTCCAAGTGCTGGGGTTAAGGCGTGTGCACCACCGCTCAGCTTTCGTGGCACTTTTTTTAACAGCCGAGAAGTGGGAATGCTCCGAAAGTTATCAGCTGACACCTGGGCACCGTACAATAGAGTATTTATTACCAGACAATATGAAATGGGTTGAGCACACACATACATACAATGTGTTTCTAAAAAGACACTAAAAGGACAAGCGGAGACAAGAGGTCACGTGTGTGATCCCAACAACATGAGACCTCCAGAACAGTCAGACCTGTAAAGACAAAACAGATGGCGGCTGCTCTGATGCTCAGTCCTGGTTGTCAACTTGGTTGGCTCTGGAACCAACTAAAAGACAAGCTGCCCGGCACCCCTGTGGAGGACTTCCTTGATGTTGCTTGGCCTTCTGGTGACAGCGCAGACACTGATGACGGGGAAGAAGGAGCTTCGCTTTTACTCTGTGGCCAAGTTCGTCCACCCTCTGCTTTGTCATCCCTTTGCTGGTATTAGAACCAGCTTCTCCAGGCTTCCAACACAGACTCACGACCACAGGCTGTCCCGGAGTCCTCCAGGCCCTCCGGGAGTCCTCCAGGCCCTCCGGGAGTCCTCCAGGCCCTCCGGGCCAGACTGGTGAGACATTCAGTCTGGTGGACTGAGCAGCTACCAGGCTCCTGGCCTCTCTGAGGTGAGACAGCCACTGTTGGGCTACCCAGACTCTACTGTGTAAGCCAGCAAAGCTCTGTGTGTGTGTGTGTGTGTGTGTGTGTGTGTGTGTGTGTGTGTGTGTTCTGTTCCTCTAGACTAGAGAAGCACAGGTAATAAATAATACACGACCCACGGAGGGAGCATGAGGAGTGGCTGCTAATAAACAGGTTTCTTTCTGGGAAGGTGGTGTGTGTGTGTGTGTGTGTGTGCACGTGTGTGTGTGTGTGTGTGTGTGTGTGCTGTATGGATATTCACGTGTGGTGGTAGACATGTTTGCACGTGTATGCAGGCCAGAAGTCAACCTTGAATGTCCTTCTTCAACAACGTCCACTTTGTTTTTCTGAGAGGTTTCTTTTTTGATTTGTTTGTTTTGTTTTTTTTTTTTTTAAGACAGGGTCTCTCTGTGTAGCCTTGGCTGTCCGGGACTCACTTTGTAGACCAAGCTGTCCTCGAATTCACAGTGATCCTCCTGCCTCCTGAGTGCTGGAATTAAAGGCGTGCGCCACCATGCCCGGCCTGAGAGGTTTCTTAATTGGACTTGTGGCTTGTCCATTAGGCTAGGCTACAACAGAGTCCTGGGGGCCTGCTTTTCTCTGCCTCCTCAGCACTGGGGTTACAAGTGTACGATGCCCAGAGGTTTTCTTTGCAGGTGCCGGAGTTCACACTCATGTTAGCAACAGGAGCTGTCTTCCCACCTATCGGGTGGATGCCTTAAAATCAGACTATAAATGAGACTTCGATGTTTTAAATTTTTCCCATAAGTATACACGTTAAATAGCTGGATTTCGTGGCGTCTAAATTATACCTCAATTACGTTAAGATGCACTTTGAGCTTCTGAACATTCAGGATAAGCCTGCATTTCCTCTGCCTGACTAACCACCGTGCACAAGCTGATGGAGGCTGGCGGCTGGTCCTATCCAAAGCACGTAGGGTTTTTGTTGTTGTTGTTGTTGTTGTATAATGGTGTTGTTTTATTTATTTGTTTGGTTTTTTTTTTTTTTTACTTTGAGGTTAGAAGACGATTTTATTAGAGTTTGAGAGGAAAAAATGGCAGAGCAGGCAAACTGTAAACTCTTGGTAGCTAAAAGGATAGAGCCGGGCGGCAGTGGCACAAGCACACGGGAGGCAGAGGGAAAGCGGATCTCTGTGAGTTTGCGACCAGCCTGGTCTACAAAGCAGGTCTGGGATAGGCAAGGTCACACAAAGAAACCCTATCTAGTGGGGGGGGGGGAGGGCAGAAAGAAAAAAAGAAAAAAGATAGCTAGATCTATCCGAGGCTGAAGGCTTAGTTGGGTTGATAGAGCGCTTGTCTAACAAGCACGAAGCCCTGGGTTCCATCCTCAGCACCACATGGAATTCACAGAGGTGGCACACCCTGTGACATCCCGCGGAAGTTCAAGGCTTTCCTCCAAAACACAGAACCGGAGGCAAGTTTGGGTTACAGAGGGTCCTATTGGAGGAGTAGAAGGGAGGAGAGAAGCTGGTGGGAGAGAAGGGGGGTGGGGGGAAGAGGGAGAAGAAGGAGAGGAGGGAAAGGAAGAACAGCGGCACCACAGGAGTATCAGGTCCTGCGGACTTGGTAATTTGGTTTGTATCCGGAAAGAGAAAAAGACACATTTTCTGACTCAAAAGCTCGCACGTCTACCAGGGAAGACTTGTAAGCAACTGCCATGTTTCTTTTTTTCAAACGAAATTATTTAGCTTCGTGTTCATATTTAATCTATTTAACCAAAAAGCTTTGAAATTCCTTTAAGGGGAGAGCGAGAATGAGAGAACGAACGACGGGGAGCGCGCGCTGAGGCGTCTCTACGCTGAGCCGGTCGGGGCCACCAAGCTCTTCCCCCAACAACGCCTCCGGAGTCGGGGGGCGGCTGTCACCCCCTCGCCGATCCCGCGGCCCAGGCGGTCCCTGCGCTAGCCTCCCGGGTTCCCGCGCTGCCGCCTAGCCTTTGCCCCTCACGTCCGGTTTCACGCGCCCCGCGACGCGCGTGCGGGCGCTCGCGGAGACCGTCCCTGAGCGCGACTCCAGGTCACTTCTCCCTGCACACGTCCAATCTGTATAAAGGGGGACTGCTCAGCGAGGCTGAGCTGGGCTCGGTGCGAACGCGGGGGGCCCCCACCCCCGGCGCCAGCGAGGGAGGGGTGCGGCCGTCCGTCCTGTGCGTCCACCATGGGGCGGGTGCCCGGGCACTGCGGCCGCCGTTGTCCCTGGGAGTGTGGGCAGGGCTGTCGGGGGCTTCCGTGAGCTCGGCCTCGCCCACCTCAAGAGGAAAAGCAGGGGAAGCCCCGGCGCCCGCCAGCCCCAAGCGGTGGAGCGCAGAGGACACGGCGGTCCAGTCACCGCGCCCGTCCAGCTTCGGGCAGAGGGGTCCCACCCTGGCCGGCGCGCGCGTCCACCGGCCACGAGCCTCGCGGCGGCTTCCAGCGCCCAGCCCCGGGGAATGCGGCGATCCCTGGCCCCTGGCGCCCCTCGGTGTCTCGGCTGGGCCTCCCCGTTCGTCTGCTCCGTGGCCTCGACGCTCCCGGGCCCCCTGATGGCGGCGAAGTGGTTCAAGGAGTTCCCGCTGACTCTGAAGACGGCGACGGAGCGCGCCAGGCCCGGGGGCGCCGGCGGCAAACCGCGCAAGAACTCGGAGACCGGCGGCGCGGCGCCCACCCCGGGCAAGGGTCGCAAGAACTCGGCGGCCGAGCTGGGAAGCAGCAGGGCGGGCAGCGGACCCCCAAAGGACAGCCGGCTGTCCCGGGACAGCCTGCAGGGTCTGATCCAGGCCGCGGCGGGCAAAGGCCGTAAGAACTCCCGGGTCACCGCCGCCGCCGCCACCACCACCACCGAGGAGGAACCCCACCGAGGCGCGGTGGCCAAGAGCGCAGGCTGCAGCACCTACATCAGCAGGCTCATCAAGGTGGACACGCAGGAGAAGAATGGTAAGAGCGGCTACCCGGGCAGCGGCAGCTCCAGCAGCTCCAGCAGCTCCTCTTCCTCTGCGTCCTCTTCCCCATCCTCCCTGGGCCCCGAGCTGGACAAGGCCAAGATAATGAAACAGCAAGACACGGTAAGAACACAGCATCTTTACCCCACCTCTTAGTGCGGAGGTGTGGTGGTGCACGGGAACGCGCTGCGGTTCAATATTTTTTATGCTTAAGGGAAGTTGAAGATCTTTTCTAAGGTCCTTGCGCCCATTCCTACTCACAAGTGACCCTTAAAAAAAAACATTAGACTTATTTTCTCTTAGAAAAATTCTTACCCGGGGCTTGGAGGCTTTGCTAGTAAGGTTTGTTGTGGTTGGTTTTGATGAGTGGTTTAGAAGAGCATTTGAAGGGAAGGAAATAAATTGGCCTTTTTATGGGCCTGGTGTACTTCGGTTCTTGTTTTCAAGTTTGACATCAAGGGATCTACCAAGCTAGATTTCCGTATGGCTTACATCTCTTAAGCACACAGAACAGCAGCGAGTAGCCAGCCTGTACGCTGTCAAGTGCGGACCTCCCATCTTTAGCCTGAGTTTCGGCACCCACAAGTGACAAGCCTACCACTCATCCTGCGGATATTTGCTGTGCTACAGGCACTCAGAGTCAGGGCAGTGGACACTAAGGGGTGTTGGGGGGTACAGTCCCTAACAAGGAAATGCCCTTAAGGAAATGACAGATCAGGAGAAAAGAAGGTGTTTCCTGCATCTTAGTCACCACAGGGCTTCTGGGTACTGTCCAGTGTGGGAAAGGTAAGGGGGTGGGGGTGGGGTGGACCTGTCAGCCTATCCTCTCTCCTTGCAGAGCAGGGCTGGACTTTCTATCTTGTGAGAAGTGTAGGAGAGGAGACCTCCTACCCAGATTTTGCTTTTGTTTCTTTGGTTGGTTGGTTGGTTGGTTGGTTTTTCGAAACAGGATTTCTCTGTGTAATAATAACCCTGGCTGTCCTGGACTCGCTTTGTAGACCAGGCTGGCCTCCAACACACAGAGATCCACCTGCCTCTGCCTCCCAAGTGCTGGGATTAAAGGCGTGCGCCACCACGCCTGGCTCCCACCCGGATTTTAGACTTCAGCCTAAGCAGGACCTTCCTGGCCAGGGGCTTTAATCTCCTCTTTAAACAAGCTGCCTACCTACGCACTCAGGAATTTGTGACACATGTAAGGTGGCATATATTGGGCATCTCTGATCATTCCTCCATTCAGGCGTTTACAGAGACGTTGAGTGGGCCTGTCCTGTGCCAGGCCCTGAGCAGAGCCACGGAGAGATGGATGTGGAGGCATCTCATATGTAACCGGGTGGCATGCCTCACTGTTGGGTGAGACCCTCACAGCAACCTTAAAGGCAAGGACCGCGTGCACGTGCCACAGTCTGACTTATTTGCTGTATCTAAGCTATAACGCATGCAGCGGATGTCAAGGAGAAAGATGGTTCGGGGTGTGTGGTGGTCACCATCCTCTGTTATGGGTGTCGCTTTCGGGCAGCTGAAGTTCCTTAAGCTGTCTTCACCAAGGGGGAGGAGTCACCCGGTCTGTTCCTCTCTGTTCATTTCTCCTTAACCGTTGGATTCTTTCCTCGGGCTCCTGTAGCGCTTTGTGAGCTTTCTAGGGAACATTCTGTCAAACTGTGGAGCACAGCTCTGGCTCTCTCTCTGAGGAGAGTTCCTTACTAGTGTCACCCAGACACTGCACATCGGGGACGGCTATGCGCAAAGCGCTTCTCCAGGCACCCCGCCCATGCTTTTGGAACGATGGGTGCTCTCCGACACTAACACCATCTTTCCATCTGTTGTGTAGCCACTGGATCCTGCTCCCCGTGGGTCATGGAACCCAGAATTCTGCTAAGCTGTGAAGCCTGTCTCTCTGGAGCTTGTAGAACTCCCTGGAGGCCAGGAGGCAGGGCTTGGGTTCACTCTGACTTGACTCAGCATTGTGCGGGGACTGGCTCACTGGGCTGTACAGCTTAGCTGACAGGAGCCGGGAGGACTCAGCTCTCAGTGTGTGGCGGATCAACTCTTCCTACCCACGGAAGCCACAGATACCCTCCACTTCCCACTGCCCACACCACCACCCTCTAACTCACAAGAACAAGAGTTTTGGTAAATTGTCACAAATCAAAAAGAAAAAATTTTCTTTTTAAGTTTGTCTGACAGATATATGATCAAATGCAAAAACTGCCCCAACTAATGAGAGACGTTGACTCCTTGGACCTGTAGAGGATTTCAGCAGCCACTTCAGTGCTGCTGCCATTTTCCTGTCTGGGAATCCATGGCAACTTTCCTTTCTTATTGGGCAGGTCATCATCTTAGAAGACTATGCTGACCCATATGATGCAAAACGAACAAAAGGTCAAAGGGATGCAGAGAGAGTGGGTGAAAACGATGGCTACATGGAACCGTACGACGCACAGCAAATGATAACAGGTTTGTTGCTGGGCTCTGCTTCATGAGGGCAGACGTGTCAGTCTCACTTTGAGTGTTAGAGAATTGTAACCAGGGCTGGGCATGGTGGTGGCTGGGCATGGTGGTGGCGCACGCCTTTAATAGTAGCACTTATGAGGCAGAGGCAGGCGGGTCTCTGTGAGTTCAAGGCCAGCCTGGTCTACACAGTGAGTTCCAGGATAGCCAAGGCTATGTAGAGAAAGCCCGTCTCAAAAGTGAGAGGGGGGCGGGGCGGGGGGAAGAGAGAACAAGAAATGAAAAAAGAAAGATGGGTAAATGGATGGATGGGTGGATGGATGGATGGACGGACGGATAGAAGAGAGCAATCTAAGGAGGTCCTGCCTACTGGAAGAAACAGAAATTAGAGTAAAATCTTAAAGGGAATTTTCCTAAATGCCTTTTAGTGTCTTTCAGAGTTATAAGAATTTGAAGAGTTTTGTTTTTTCTAATTTTGTGCAAGATGGCACTTGAGAGTCTCTCAGTATGTAACCTTCACCTTCTAAACTAGTTGACTAACTTTATTTGGGGATACACATGGCACTGAGTGGGGATGGAAGGCAGACGGCAACTTGGGGAGGCAGTTCTCCTACCTTGTGGGTCCCAGGGATCAAACTTGGATTGTCACACCAGGCTTTGTGGCAGGTGCCTTTACCCACTGAGCTGTCTTGCTGGCCTCATGGTCCCCAGCTTTTAAGGTTCTTGATAGACATTTCTTGGCCATCCTTAATGGGAGTCATAAGTCAGCACAAATACATACTTAAGGGATCCAATTAGCAAACATTTGCAGATGTAATATAGTGTGTGTGTGTGTGTGTGTGTGTGTGTGTGTTAGAAGATTTATCCCAAATTCTTCAGCATTGAAACAAAACAATTAATTACTAGGGACTAATTAGTTAACAATCACTGTCAGCCATTCCAGGCAAGCCCCATGAAACCAAACTAATCTTGTCACTTTCAAGTCCCAGCCGGTCCAGTCTGTGGGCTAAGAAAACTCTCTTGTCAGCTTTGGTGTCGTCTTTCCCTTTTCCTCAGTTCTTGTAAGCCAGTATCAGCAGTTCTCAAGCAAAACATCAAACCGGTCGTCCATATTTACTTGGGAAATTTAAAGTAAACAATTGCACTAAAGTTCCCCGAGCGCCTATAATAAAAGCTGTGGCTACTGAGTGCTGACCCTTCACACGTGGAAGACTGTTAAAAATGAAGCCGACTGCAGCAGAGCTCTCTAGCTCTGGCTGGGCAAGCCCATCCCTGCAGAGGCAAGCAGAGAGCTAACTGTCACACCCCGGGAGGCCAAGACAGGCTCCGAGTGATCTGAGCAGCGACAGGAAAGCTCAGCTCTGTTTCCTGCTTCCCTGCTCGCGGAGATAAGGCACCACTCTGGGGAGGGTGTGCCCTGGCCAGGCTGTGACCCTGCAGGTCACCGGACTGTGGCCCTTAATGAAATCTGTGAATGAAAGGAAGTGAAAATGAATTTAGTCACTTTTACAAACTATCAGTGGCTTAAAGGAATAAGGGGAAGGATTGGCTTTCACATATAGCCAAGGAAAAGTGTTTTCTTTCCGTTTTATTCTTTTGCTTTTTATTTATTTTTAGAATTTTTATACGTAAGTACAATGCATCATGGTCGCACCCACCCCTTCCCTCAGCTCCTCCTGTGTCCTCACCCCACCTCTCTCAAATGCACGGCCTCTTCTTCTAGTACATAGATAATAGATGGCATGTAAGCATAAAACCTACCGCATCCGAGTAGTGTTGCCGACACGTAGATGGGCACAGGGCTGACCACTGGGACATGGGCATCCTACGGAGGGCTTGTCGCTCACTGGAACTGACTCCCTCTTTTAGCAGCCATGGATTTTCTGTAGCTTCTCAACTTGTGGGGTTGGGGAAGGCTTGCAAGCCCTTCCCCCACCGTGCTGATGTGTTCACTAGTGTGGTCTTGAGCAAGCAGACACAGCCACCGAGAGTCCATGAGTTCAGCATCCCTGCCAGACCCAGAGATAGTCCTCTTGGTCCTCTGGCTCTTACGGTCTTTCCTCCTCTTTTTCCACCGTGTCCCCTGAGCCTTGGGTGTAACAGTTGTGTTATATATAGATGCCCCTTTGGGATACGAGCGTTCCACACTCGCTTGTTCCCTGTTTTTTAACCAATTGTGGTTCTCCGTAGTGACAAATGTCTAATGCAAAAAGGATCTTCTTTAATGGGGCGGTGGTGGCACACACCTTTAATCACAGCCCTCGGGAAGCAGAGACAGGCAAATCTCTGAGTTCGAGGCCAGCCTGGTCTACAAAGCAAGTTCCATGACAGCCAGGGATACACAAAGAAACCCTGTGATGAAACCCAGCATCCCCACCAAAAGAAAAAATAAAAATAACAAGAAGAGAGAGAGAGGGAGAGGGAGAGGGAGAGAGAGAGAGAGGAAAAAGAAAAGTAGCTTCTTTGGTGGGGGTCAGAACTGGCCAGGAGTACATGCAGCTGCCTCCCTAATGCTCCCCGCCTCCCCTGCTCTGTGGTTGGGATTTGAACCTGTGACTTTAAGAGTCTTAACAGCGCTTTACAACTGAACTGCACCCTCAGTTCCACTTTCGTCATTTAATCACCACAAAAGCTGTCTAAGGGGACTGTAGTCCTTTCCCTGTTGTTACTAGGTGGAAAACAAGGCTTCTTTAGTCTTGTCCCACTTACAAGACATTTGTTTGTTTGTTTGTTTGTTTGTTTGTTTGTTTTAAGACATTTTATTTGGTGGGTGGGTCAGGTGCCTGCCACAGTTCGTGTGTGGAGATCAGAGAGCAGCCTGTCTGAGCTAATTCTCTCCTACGGTGTGGCTTCTAGGAAGTGAACCTGGGTCAATTAGAAGCAGGCCCCAGCCAAGCCATCTTGACACACACATACACAGCTTTTTTTTTTTAAAAGAAACAATATCTGCTCACTATGGTTTTTAAACATTTTTGTTTGTTTGTTTGTTTGCTTTTGTTTTTCAAGACAGTGTTTCTCTGTGTAGCCCTAACTGTCCTGAAACTCACTCTATAGACCAGGCTGGTCTTGGATTTACAGGTCCACCTGCCTCTGCCTCCTGAGTGCTGGCATTAAAGGCGTGCGCACCGCCATACTTAGCAAGGTCTGCTCACTATGTAGCCCAGGCTGGCCTTGCATTTAAAGCAATTCTTGTGCGTCAGCCCCGCAAGCCCTGAGGTCACAGGCGTGAGCCTCTATGCCTGCTATCTGGGTTGTTTCTGGTTGTTTGTTTTGAGGGAGGCTCTTGCTGTATAGCGATGCTGCCCTTGAGCTCACTGCTGCCTGCCTTCCTCAGCCTCCCCGGTGCCAAATTATAATCTCTCACCCGACTTCACAAGACTTTTTCAAAGACAAATGAAGAATCTGAGTTGTGATCTGCCACTCCAAATTGAGGGCCCTGTTCCCAAGGGCCACACAGCCCTGAAAAATCTACTGAAAATCATACCTGCAAAGGCATTACAAACTCAACCCAAAGCCAGGCCATCTCTCTGCTCAGATTCACGTGATATACCAAAATGAAAACTGAGCCTGGGGTAGTGTCATCTACCTGTAAGCCCAAGGCTGGAGAGTCTGAGACAGGAGGATAGTGACTTCAGGGCCAGCCTTGGCTATACACCGAGTCCTTGCTCCCCCATCCGCCTACCAAAGAAATAAAAAATGTCCATTATGAGATAAATATAATAAGCTGTGCATGGTGGCTCTCACCTTAATCTCAGTGCTTGAGAGACAGAGCCAGGCTGATCTCTGAGAGTTCAAGGCCAGCCTGGTCTACAAAGCAAGTTCTAGACCAGCCAGGGCCACATAGTGAGACCCTGTCTAATACATATATACATACATACATACATACATACATACATACATACATACATACATACACACACACACACACACATACATACATATGTGAATGTTTAGTGTTTAATATTTGAGCATTTGTAAGGTCTTTGCTTTGTTTTAAACAGTATGGGTAAATCAAATTTAAAATATAAGATTAATTTATTCAATGGTAAGTTAATTCAAATTTATTAATAATGTAACTTACTAACTTTCAACAAGGTGTGGTGGTACAAGCCTATAATTCCAGTATTCAGAAGGCAAAGCAGAATGATGAGGATTAAGTTAAACACCACCCTGTATTATATTTATAGTTCTGGTCCAGACAGTGGGATCCTATCTCAAAAAGAAGATAAAACCGGGCAGTGGTGGCACACGCCTTTAATCCCAGCACTTGAGAGGCAGAGGCAGGTGGTGGATCTCTGTGAGTTCGAGGCCAGCCTGGTCTATAAAGCATGTCCAGGACAGCCAGGGATACTACACAGAGAAACCCTGTCTTAAAACAACAACAACAAAACAAATAAAACGAAACAAGAATTTACACACAAATGCTCCTTAAAGGGTTATCCAAAGGATTGTTAATAAATACAGGGCGGGGCACAGGGAAACCTGTCTCTTTTCTGCTAAACTACAAGAGCGTGTTCCCTAAGCAACTGATACATGTGTTGTGTGTAACTTAGCAGTGCAGCTTTTAGCCACGTAATTGAAACTTTCCACCCGAGGCCCAGGCTTTAGAAGTCTCTCAGACAGCCGGCAGTTAGCATGAGGATTCTTCCCACAAGGGTTTGGGGAGCCAAACTTGCCAAATAACTTTATCAAATGCCCCAACACCAGTGTAAAGGCAGGAGCTTTGTTAAACAGCTGAGGAAATCTAGGTTCAGAAGAATTAGCTTGTCCAGGTCACTCAGCTGGCAGCCTGTGGCTTTGGTGCTGAACTCTCATCAAAGATTGTTTTTAAATCTTTGTTTTGCCACCAAGTGGTTTTACTGGTTTGTTTAAATCGTCAGGTCTGTAGGACAACCTCAGTGTGTAGGTCTGCATGTTTAGAAACTATTACAGGGGGAAAAAAATCATACGAATTCTTTAGTTTTCCTTGGTGCTGGAGATTGAAGCCAGGGCCTCACACCTGCCGGGAAGTGCTCTGCCACTGAGCCACACCCCAGCCCAGTCTCTAATCTGTCTCTCCTTGGTAAATGTTGGGGTGTCCCGACTGTATCTATTTGCCTTTGTTGAGGGCTTGAGTTAGAACATAGGAAAACACTGACCACATTAGGAGCTGAGCACTTGGTAGAAGACCCAGGTGAGACCGCTGTGCACCAGCCCCGTTCCTGACTCCAAGAGGAAAACAGAGATTCGTGAGGCCAGCTGCCTGTTGGGTGACTTTGGAAACATGAGAGCGATTCGGGGAAAGATATGTTATTTGGAATCATAACTGAAATATTACATGTGTGGCTGGAGAGATGGCTCAGTGATTTAGAGCACCTCCTGCTCTTGACGAGGACTCGGGTTTGGTTCCTAGCACCCACATGGAACGCAAGCCTGGCTGTAAGTTATTCAGACGGAGAACCTAGCGCCCTCTTCTGGCCTCTACAGTCACTGCACACTCATGGGGCACAAACACATGTGTAGGCAAAAGCTCTATTATACACATAAAACAAAAATAAATAAATCTATTTTTTTTTAATGAGAAAAACCTTTTAATGAGGAAAAATTTAAAAATAAAGATGCATACAAAGTAAGGCGGGATAGACAATGATAGGCTCCCCGTTTGTACACCAGAATCCGTGACACCAGGGCCGGCCCCCTGTGAGATTCTGGGCGTGGCCCACTGTGCTGTACATGCCCAGCAAACACAGCCAGCATGACTGTTGAGAGAGAATCCTGCTTTTAAAGAGAATTCTGGCTAATATAGGGCGATAATAGCAGTTAAATTGTTGCCAGGTGTAGGAGTACACTCCTGTAGTGCCAGTCTCTGGGACGCTGAGGCAGGAGGATCCCTGCAACTTAGAAGTCAGCCACAGAGTGAGACCCTGCGAAAACAAATCTGTCATTAGTACATTAAGAAAGACGTTGGCCTCCTGCCACGCGCTGGGTGTAAATGGCTTAATTATGTGTGATGGGAACTGAGGCTTGGAAAGGGAAGTTTTTCCAGCCCGTTAGGCTTTGTACGGATCAGTCCCACCGGTTTGGGGCAGCCCTGGGTCTCGGGGAGGCCGCACAGGAGTGTTTATCTGCTGCCCAACGGCAGCACCCGGTTGTCTGCCACAGTAAACGGCCTCTATCGGCAGCCAGGGTGTAGCTTCCTCTCGCCATTTCCTCCTCCTCAGGCCCATTTCCTCTTGGAGCCAGCTCTGCACGTCAGGGGCTATTCTCCGAGCAGGAAGGGTCGGCTAGCAGCCCTGTGATTGTTTCTGTTTCTATGGTGCCTCAGGTTGGGGACAGGCAGGTGTTGGAATGGACCTGCAAGGTTAAGGCCCTGGAAGGGGGAGGTGTCCAGCCTCTTTTCCGCCTAATTAAACGCTGTTTCAAACGATGTTTTACCAACATCTCTGCTCCCCGGGCCGTGCAAGATGGAGCATTTTCAGCTGTGTGCTTTCCAGGTGGCCCCCAGTCCGTTTCAAATGGGCGGGCGGGCGGGCGGGGGGGGGGGGGAGCAGGAGGAGCAGGAGGGCCCCGCTGCAAAGAACCACGGCACACAGATGTAAATCGCTCAAGGTGCCGGTCACTGTGCCTCCTGTGAGGGCAGGTCTGTGGACATTTCCTTGTGAGCAGGGCCTCTACCCTAAGGATGGTCCATACAGCTGGGGGGGCGGGGGGGGGAGCAGACTTGAAGCCAAGACATTTTTCTCTTTATGTCTACTTTGTGTGTTTGAGTGTTGCCCGCATGTACATACGTGCACCATGTGTGTGCCTGAGGAGTCCAGAAGAAGGTGTGAGAAACTGCAGTTACAGATGGTTGTGAGCCTCCATATGGGTGCTGGGAACCAAACCTGGGTCCTCTGCAAGAATGGGGAGTGCTCTTAGCCACTGAGCTGCGTCTCCAGTCCTGAAGCCGGGACCTCGGGGAGAGGACTTTCTAAACTGAGCATACATAAGCTCTGGTTAGAAACCTAAAAACTCTAAATCCATCCCGTGGGTTCCTTTGTGTGTTCTGCTTCTTTTTTTTTTTTTTTCCCCTTCAGTTCTTGGGAAAGGTTTTTCTTTTTCTTTTTAAATGCCAGCCTTATCTCAACTGAACCAAGAACAGAGCATGTTTTTGTTTCTTGTTTTTCATAGCTACATCTAGAATAGGCAATGAAGGAAAAAAACCATGGGGTTGAAAGTCAAGAGGTTAGGACAAAAGACACAGCTCTGGCCTCAGACAGCCTGGGCCCCTGACCTGGTGTGAGGTGAGCAGGGGACAGTCCTGCCAGCTACATTCACAGCATTGTGTTCAGCTGCTCTGTAGAACACCTTACTAGTCTGTACCATCTGGCTGACAGGCTGTATCCCACCAGTGAAGTCAGGTCCTGTGGAGGCAAGCAGTGCCTAGATAAATGAGTGTTGTAGTCGCCCAGGTAATCCAGTGAGAGGAGACTTGCACGGAATTGGAGGCAGAGGTGGTGGCAGACAGGATCCAGAATCCCACAGATCCAAAACCTCACCCTAGAAATTAGCATACACACACACACACACATACACACACACACACACACACACACACACACACACACACACACAGAGAGAGAGAGAGAGAGACAGACAGACAGACAGACAGACAGACAGAGACAGAGACAGAGAGACAGAGAGACAAGGTCTCACGATATTGCCCTAACTGGTCCAGAACTCACTATGTCAAGCAGGCTGACCCAGGACACACAGAGATCAGCTTCCTCTGCCTCCTGAGTGCTGAGACTAAAGGTGGACATCACCATGCCCTCTTCAATTTAGTGGCCTCTTTTGTTTGTTTGTTTGTTTGTTTTTTGTTTTTTTGAGACAGAGTCTCTCTGTGTTAGCCTTGGTAGTCCTGGGCTTGCTTTGTAGACCAGGCTGGCCTCGAACTCACAGCGATCTGCCTGCCTCTGCCTCCCAAGTGCTGGGATTAAAGGTGTGCGCCACTACGCCCAGCTTACTAGCCTTTATAAAAGTAACCTTTTCTTTGTTATAGAACTTTCACTGGGTCGGTAGCTCTCCGGGCACATCCCTTTCTCTGTTTTAATTTGTGGGAGGCCCTTCAGGGCTCACTGACACAGCATTGCAGTCCTCTGATCCTGTTTGCCCCACCGTTCCTTCTCAACCTCGCTTGCTTCTGCCAGCCACCCTTCGCTAGAATCCCTCGCCTAGCGTTCTGCCATGGGCTCGCTGTCCTTTCAGAATGCTGCGTTCACTCTCACAGTAATAGCAGCCGTCCCAGGCAAGACTCTCCTTGACACACACAGCGTTCTCACCCTGGACAGCCACTATCCCATCCCATCCCGTCCCATTACACAGCCGTGTGTCCTGCCAACATAAGCAAGGCAGAGTGGTCCCTGCCCCAGGCCATCTCTGCCAAGTTGGAAACACATCTGTCAAAAACTAAGTCCACGGTGGTAAAAGCGCAAAGCAAGAACAAGCCTGGCCTCCCACAGTAGCTGGTGAGCTGTAGAACACAACTGTGTCTCTACAACACAGTTAGAATTCCATTCTTGGCCGGGCGTGGTGGCGCACGCCTTTACTCCCAGCACTCAGCAGGCAGACGCAGGTGGATCTCTATGAGGTCGAGGCCAGCCTGGTCTACAAAGCAAGTTCCAAGAAAGGGCCAGCCAGGGCTGTTACACAGAGAAGCCAATGATTTGTAAATGGTTTTTGCACTGTGCACGGCACGATCCAAACTTTGTGTCCTTGCCTTTAAAAGAAACTTCCAGAAGAGTTATGTACACCTGTGTTCAAGGCCGTTTTTTCTCTAAATAGCAATCTCCAGGCCATCCTGGCCTACATGACGCTTTGTCTTTAAAAAGCAACAAAGATGAGGTTGGAGAGCTGGCTCAGCTGACAAGAACACTTGCCGCTTTGGCAGAGGACCAGCGTTTGATTCCCAGGACCCAAGTTCATCGGCTCAGAACTGTCTCCCGGTGAACTGGCGCCCTCTTCTGGTTTCTACAGAAACACACACATAATTAAAAATAAATAAACCAAGTCGGGTGTGGTGGCGCACGCCTTTAATCCCAGCACTCGGGAGGCAGAGGCAGGTGGATCACTGTGAGTTCGAGGCCAGCCTGGTCTACAAAGTGAGTCCAGGACAGCCAAGGCTACACAGAGAAACCCTGTCTCGAAAAACAAAATAAATAAACAAACAAACAAACCTTGAAATATTTTATTTAAAAAATAGATAGATAGATAGATAGACAGACAGACAGACAGGGCTAGAGAGATGCCTCAGTGGCTAAGTGTTCTTGGCTATTCTTCCAGAGGTCCTGAGTTCAATTCCCAGCTACCACTGGGCTAGAATCCCTCGCCTAGCGTTCTGCCATGGGCTCGCTGTCCTCTTCTCTATACGCTGTGTTTACTCTCACAGTAATAGCAGCCGTCCCAGGCAAGAGTCTCCTTGACACACACAGCGTTCTCGCCCTGGACAGCCACTATCCCATCCCATCCCATCCCATCCCACAAATCCCACAAATCCCAGGCTTACATGCAAAGAAAGCACACATACATACGTACGTACATACACACACACATACATACATACATACATACATGCATACACACACACATACATACATACATACATTCACACATCTTTTAGAAATAGAAAGCCAGCAGCACTGATGACCCCACAGCTTGCTTCTCTGGGCTTGTCCCTTCTCCAGCTAAGACCTTCCCCCGGTGCCTTCTGCTCCTCTGGACCTCTGCCTTTGGAACTCTCCTCTTGCTCCCCTGGACAGCAATGCACCCCTGTGTTCCCCACTGCCCTATCTTCTCCCATGCAGCTCCCTCCGCTGGAAATGACCTTCTCCATCCGAGTCAGCTCATCCTCCATTTTTCTTCCACTTGGAGTCCATCCAAGCGTGGTGTCAAAGAGTAAGGCTCCTAGTGCCCAGCTTCCTGCTTTCCACCCCAGGCCTTGCCACGTCCTGGTCTGGGTCATTTCCTTGAGCCTTTTGTGCTTCGGTTCTCTTTAACATGGGGGACACAGAAGTATTTATCTCACTGAGCAGCCCTGAGCATCAGGGCCCTGAACAGCCCTTTGCCACCAGTAGGACAGAGCGGCGGGGGGCCGGGGCGGGGGGGGGGGGGGGGAGCGGAAGGGGGCGGCCACGGGGGTAGGGGGGCGGGGAGTGTCACAGATTACTTTGTTTTCTACCATACACCTTTTATTTGGATGTATCCTTCAGTAATTAGCCAAGTATACTTTGCTCTAAAAGTGTCTGTGTCTTAAGAACGCTGATGGTGGCTCACGCACATGCACGCATGCACGCACGCACGCACGCCTCCATTTCTGAACTCGGAAGGCTGAGGCAGGCAGATCTGTGAGTTGAAGGGCCAGCCTTGTCTACATGGTGAGTTCCAGGCCAGCCGTGGGCTACATAGTGAGACCTGTCTCAAACACAAACCTGATGCAAATAGCTTTCCTGGTGTATCGTGAGTGAGCAAAGCTTTCAATACCATACACAGCTAATTTTCCTCAAAATATTTCAGTATGGGCTTCCTAACAAGCAGTATTATAGGAACGGAAGCAGGGTAGACTCAGGGCAAACACTAGACACCCTGCTACCCAGAGGCCACTTCTCCACTACCCTAGAAGGGCTCCTGCAGGCCACCTGCGGGCAGGTGTCATCCCTCATCTTAGGCTTGGCCCGTTTGGCTGTGCAGGAGGCGATTTCTTCTCACAGCTGTCTTTTTAGAATTGACACTCGGCAACTGCACAGGCTGGGGACTGTGTGGTATCTGTTTGTGCGCATGTTGTGCAGTAGCCAGGAAAGCTCTGGAGCCTTCCTTTTGCTTCTGCAGCATGGCCCAGGAGTGGTCAGACCAGACCAGGACAGTTTTGAAACATTCTGCCACCTCCCAAGGTTTCCTGGGTTACACACGGGCCCCAAGGCACCTTTCCATGTCCATTTGAGGTGCTCTGTGTGACCTGTGTGCCCGGTTTTCAGAAATCAGACGCCGAGGTTCCAAAGACCCCCTGGTGAAGGCCCTGCAGCTGCTCGATGGCCCATGTGAGCCAGGGGAGAGCATAAAGGCGGAGACCACAGCCAAGAGACGCAACTCCAAGGACCTGCTGGGGAAGCCACCACAACTGTACGACACGCCCTACGAGCCTTCGGAGGGCAGCCAACGGGCCACAGAGGTGAAGGCACGGCCGGCAGACAGCAGGCTGCCAGAGGAGGACGATCGGCCTGCCGCTGAGTACGAGCAGCCCTGGGAATGGAAGAGGGAGCAGATCGCGCGAGCCCTGTCAGGTGAGGGTACAGCACCTGCCACCCATGCGAACACTTTGTCCTTTTCAGAGCTGGCATGCAGCAGTGCTGCAGGCTCACGAGGCATAGTGTGGCGTTCCGTACATGTGTACGTTGAATGATGGTCAAGTGGTGAACGTGTCCATCACCCAGCATGAGGAGAGTACTGGTTACCAGAGGCTAAGGCAGGGGAGGAGAGGCTGGTCACCATGTCCAGTTCCAGAGGAGCAGCGACTCTGATGGCTGATGACAGAGGGCGCTGAAAGTGATCCATGCTTCATAGTCTCCAGGGGACTTCAAATGCTGCATCAAATCTTTCCTTTCTTTTTCTTTCCGTTCCTTTTTTTTTTGTGTTTGTTTTTGTCTGTTTTGTTTTTGGTTTTTGGTTTTTGGTTTTTGGTCTTTCAAGATAAGGTCTCTCTGTGTTAGCCTTGGCTGTCCTGGACTCGCTTTGTAGACCAGGCTGGCCTCGAACTCACAGCGATCCGCCTGCCTCTGCCTCCCGAGTGCTGGGATTAAAGGCGTGCGCCACCACGCCCGGCTCTCTTTTGTTACTTTCATTTGTTTGTTTTGATGCAGGCTCTCATTACATAGCCCATGCCAGCCTCAAACTTGCAGTTTCTTGCCCCATTTCCTCAGTGAGGGTGTTCTCAGCATAGGCTACAATTCCCAGCTACAAACTGATTCCTTTAGAAAGATATTCCAAAGTAAAACCTAGATTGAAGGTAGAGGCACATCTTCAGTGTGGACCTTTTGTTGAGGGGCCGGAGGAGGCGTCTCTTATTTAGTTAGCTCAGGCTAGCTTCAAGTTCCCGGGCTCAACCTCACAGGCAGCTGGGACACAGGCACAAACTACCACATCCTGTTCATGTGAAGGCTTTTAAGTAATTTAAGAGGAAAATGTATAAACAGGCTTTAAAAGAAAGAAAGAAAACCAATGGGGGTGGGGTGGTGCTGGAGCTTACATAGCTCAGTGGTTAAGAGCAATTACTCATTTTCTCTCTCTCTTTTTTTTAAAGATTTATTTATTATGTATACAATATGCATCAGATCACATTATAGATGGTTGTGAGCCACCATGTGGTTGCTGGGAATTGAACTCAGGACCTCTGGAAGAGCAAGCGGTGCCCTTAACCAGTGAGCCATCTCTCCAGCCCATTTTTCTCTTTTTTGAGACAGGGTTTCTCTGTGTAGCCTTGGCTGTCGTGGTCTCCCTTTGTAGACCAGGCTGGCCTCGAACTCACAGCAAGTCCACCTGCCTCTGCCTCCCCAGTGCTGGGATTAAAGGTGTGCACCACCATGTCCAGCTTGCAATTACTGACCTTGCAGAGGACCTGGTTCAGTTCCCAGCACCCACGTGGAGGCTCAGCCATCTGTAGCTGCTACTCCCAAGACATGGTTGTTTCCATCTGGCTTTCACGGAATTTGCTTTGCCTTTGATGTAGAATTTTGAAGGCATCTTTCCCCCTTAACAATTAAACCCAATTAAAAGCAGAACAAGTGTGCTGGTTGGTGGTGTGTGCCTGTAATCCCAGCACTCCCCACACAGCAGCAGGGGGATGGCGAGTTCCAGGCCACCCTAGGCTGTACAAGAGCTTGTCTAAAAAGAAAAAAAAAAAAAGTGGGGCTGGAGAGATGACTCAGCGGTAAAGAACACTGACTACTCTCCCTAGAGGTCCTGAGTTCAATTCCCAGCAACCACGTGGTGGCTCACAACCATCTATAATGTGATCTGATGCATACTGTATACATAATAAGTAAATCTTAAAAAAAAAAAAAAAAAAGTAAAGCCAACATGAAGTGCCTCTGTGCGTGTTCTCCTCTGCCTGTCCTGGGGTCTCAGCAGCTATGAGGCACCGTGTTATGGTTTGGTTTTGTTTCTGAGTGCTTTTTGTTTGTTTGTTTTTTTGTTTTCTCTTTGTTGTCTCATGGTGGAACTTGCCACTGATTTTAAAGAAAGCAATGGGCTCCTGCATTTCACCAAGTGTGTGTATGTTTAGTCTCTGAGAATTTCATATGGGCTGTTTTTATCATATTCTCTGCTGCCCTCCGGCTGCTCTTGGATCTAACCTCCTCTCCACCTACTCAACTTCTCTCTTGAAAGGAAAGGAAAGAGCCGCTAAAAAACACAAGAGTCCAGCCCTGCAATCCCAGCACTCCAGAGGCAGACAGGCAGATCTCTGCGAGTTCAAGGCCAGCCTGATCTATAGAGCGAGTTCCAGGACAGCCAGGACTACACAGAAAAACCTTTCTCAAAAAAAGCAAAACAAAAACCGAAACCAACCAACCGAATAAAAACCTCTCAAAGCACAGAGTCTCATTAGTGTTGGCCTGCTGCTCCCAAGCTGACGTGGTGTGTGCTCTGGAGCGTGGCTGAGGGACTGGTTGCCCTCTCTTGATTAGCGTCGTAGCTAGGGCTCTAGGGCTCGGACTCTGTGCTCCCTTCCCTCCCCCGTGCTGCTGTCTTGTCTGGCCTGAGCTTGTGCAGGTCTTGTGTGTGTGCCATCACAGTCTCCGTGAGTTCACGGGTGTCTGGCCCTGCGGTGCCTGCAAACGCGGTTTGATTACAATCACCTCCACATGAGGATCTCCCAGCCTTTCTGTCCCTTGGTCTGCTCAGATCCCTGAGCCTTGGTGAGAGTGTGTGATACAGATATCCCACTCAGGGCTGAGAGCTCCAGAATCACATACTAAATTTATGTTTAATCTTTAAAAAAAAAAAAAAAAAAAGCCCGGCGTAGTGGCGCACACCTTTAATCCCAGCACTTGGGAGGCAGAGGCAGGCGGATTGCTGTGAGTTCGAGGCCAGCCTGGTCTACAAAGGGAATCCAGGACAGCTAGGGCTACATAGAGAAACCCTGTCTTGAAAAACCAAAAACATAAAAAAATTTAAAAAAAATTAAATTAAATCAACCAACAACAACAAAAAAAAAACCTTACTGTACATGTTTTTTTTAGAATAAAGTCCATGCTGAAACACAAGTCTCCTCTTCTGTTCCCAAGCTGTTTACATGGATGAGTCACTTCAAGGAAAGTGGTTGTATGAGGACACTAGCCATGTAGTCAGATGTCCATCCGAGGGGGTGCACAGCCGTCTAGTGACACTCCTGTATGTTACCCCTAGCTTTAAGGGAGAACTGTCTCTTCCCTGAGCTGAGGAAGGCATGAGGGTTACAGGGCTGGCCTCTGTGGTCTCCAGTATTAAGTGACTGTCTTCCTTCCAGTCCAGCTCGAGGGATCTGATCGCCCTCTGGGCAAAGAGGAGGCAGGGAGACCGCACCACTGGCAGAAGACCTTGAAACCGACCCTGTCAGACCACGGCGACGGGGAGAAGGTGGACCCAAGCCTGGCCCTGGAAAAGCAGCCGTAAGTCTCCCTTGACGACTCTGTCACAGCCTGTGTGGAGTCCCCTGGTCCAGTTTGTACGATTCCTTTCATCTACGAGTTCTTCGTCTGCGAGGAGCTTCTAAACAGAGTGCACTGGCTCAGGATGGAAAGGTCTATATCCCAGGAAGATTCTTTCATCTTTTTTTTTTTTTAATTTTTTAGGCAAGGTTTCTCTGTGTAGCCTTGCCTGTCCTGGACTCCCTTTGTAGACCAGGCTGGCCTTGAACTCACAGCGATCCACCTGCCTCTGCCTCCCGAGTGCTGGGATTAAAGGCATGCGCCACCACGCCCTGCTCAGGAAGGTTCTTTAAGCCTCCTGCCATGCAGAAGAGGAGCTTGCTTTGGTTTTATTTTATGGGTGCTGTATGGTGAGAATTGTGCACATGCCTGATACACAAAGAGGCCAGAAGA
Organism: Acomys minous; assembly: GCF_964271855.1. Taxonomy (NCBI): domain Eukaryota; kingdom Metazoa; phylum Chordata; class Mammalia; order Rodentia; family Muridae; genus Acomys; species Acomys minous. Next base: position 62,101,817 of record NC_140499.1, read on the forward strand.
CAGCGTTGACTCCCCTGGAACTGGAGCTGTGGGTCGTTGTCAGCCGCTGTGTAGGTGCTAGGAACTGGACCCAGGTCCTCCATAAGAGCAATGACTTCTCTTAACCACAAAACCATCCCTCGAAGCTCTGGAGGGAAACATTTCAAACAACATGGCCGTGTCGGCCTGAAAGGCTTTGTGGACCAGGACCACTGTACTGTGTCTGTTTCCGAGTGTGAAGCAGGATCTTACCCAGGCTGTTGAGCATCTTCCAGAAAGTCCTTACAAACTGGGCCTCAGCGGGGTGACGCGCGATCTGGATTTGCGCTGCGACACTCACAGCACTGTTTCTCCCCTCCCCATGTTCAGTTGGTATCATGGCACCATTACCCGAGCTGAGGCTGAGAGCCGACTCCAGTCCTGCAAAGAAGCTGGTTACCTGGTCCGAAACAGTGAGTCAGGGAACAGCAGGTACTCCATTGCACTGAAGTAAGTGTCTGCGTCCCGTGGCCTCCTTGTCTGAAGGCAAGGCTGCTAGGAGAGTCTTTCCTCCCTGGGAGTAGGTGGGCAGTCGGAATGGTATAATTTGAAAGTGGTTTCAGCTGGGGCGGGGATGGTGAGCACTGACAGAAAACAAAAGGCATTTATTTGGACAACACATGGTTAAACTCTGTGATCAGGAAGCAGAACTGATCCTGGATAAAGACCCCAGGATCAGTGACAGTCGAGGTGCTCCTGTGTTCTTAATCACTGTACACTAACCAGCGTCAAGCTTACATCACCAGATCTAAGGCCTCTTAGAGAAATAATCCCTGATAAGAAAAGAAGGTGTCAGGGCTAGAGAGATGGCTTGGTAGTTCATCGCACTAGCTGCTCTTCCAAAGGACCTGGGTTCAAATCCCAGCACCCACATGGCAGCTCATAACCATCCTTAACTCCAGTTCCAGGGGATTTAGTGTCCTCTTCCGACCTCTGTAGGCACCAGACGCGCACATGGTGCACAGACATATATGCAGGCAAAACACCCATACCATATAAAATAAATACTAATAAAAAAAATGAATAGTGTCTGGGGTTGAGGCAATAGTTCAGGGGTAGAATACTGGTCTATCATACACAAACCCCAAGTTTGTCCCCCAGCAATGAAAAAAAAAGTCAATAAAAAAAATTAAAAGAGTGCAGTTTAATCTCATCTGTGTTTTTTAAAGTTATGTTAATGGGTATTTGCCTTCATGTTCGTATGTATAACTATGTGCCTGTCTGGTACCCATGGAGGCCAGGAAGAGGGCATCAGATCTCTCGGAACAGGAGTTAAAGATAGTTGTGAGCTGCCCTGTGGGTGCTGGGAGCTGAACCCAGGTCCTCTGCAGGATCAACAAATGCTACTAACCACTGAGCCATCCCTTCAGTTCCCCTTACACACATACACACACACACACACACACACACACACACACACACACACACTCACTCACACACACACTACACACATACATACACACACACATACATTTTATTTTATTTTATTTTATTTTATTTTATTTTGAGACAGGATTTCTCTGTGTGGCTCTGGCTGTCGTGGAACTCAGTCTGCAGACCACACCAGCCTCAAGCTCACAGAGATCGGCCTGCTTCCACCTCCTGAGCACTGGGATTAAAAGCCTGTGCCAACATGCTCAGCGTTCCTTTTCTTTTTCTGAGACAGGGTCTCACTGCATAGCCCCGGTTGACATAGAACTTAGTGTTCCCCCTGCCTCTGCCTCCCCCGTCAGAGAACTACAGGCCTGTGTCAGCGCACCCAGCGTCAGACATTTTCCCTTCAGTCCCTAGGGAGGACGAGGGACCTTAATGACTGTTTAGTCCTTGATTATTGGCAAAAGGCCAGCTGCGTTCGGATGCTTGTCTCTTCTGTGAAGAAGGAAATGTTGAGTTGCCTGTTGCTCCCTCTGTCTAACTGTGCACAGAAAACTCACTTTTGCCCGGTGGGCCAGGCAGAGCGCGCCTCACGGAAATTCTCATCAGTGGGGCTGTAGTGGATGGTCATTGTCAAGAGGCCTAACAGCACTTCCTTCCTGAGGAAGCTGAGCCCCTGCAGCTGAAACAATCAGGCTGGAAGGGAAAGGGGGGTGGGGGGGGGTGGTGAGGGGCACATGAGCAATATGGCTCAGAAAATGGGATAGGCCACAAGACAATGCCAGGAACAGCCGCTGTGCTCCTGAAAGCCGCGTTTGGGATGAAATCGTTGAAGCTTCAGTGCCAGCTGTGGTTATGTGTAACCAGGGCCGGTCTTTCCTCATGCCGGGAGTGGGGTGGGGGCAGTGGACAGTCATTGCTGTTATTACTATTAATGTGTTCCTTTTGGGAAAAATAAAGGAGAAAACCTTACATATCTTTTTAGCAGCAGCAGAGAGGGGCTTGGACATGAGCTGTACAGAGGCGGCAGCAGGCTTGGTCTCGTGCGCTTGTCGTATAATTTGGGCAGTAGAAAGGATTTATTTGGCTTTTCCCTTCCAGTCCTGACTGGACGTGTAATCCTTCCAGCCCTGACCGGATGTGTAACAAGGATAAACAAGTTGGGGTGCCATGCATTTAGGCTTAGAAGCATCTATAAACACCCCACCGGCGTGCTGGCCGCTCGTCTGTATACGTACAACGATTGCGAGACGGGAGAGAGCACCAGTCCATCTATTGCGAACCCAGCTGGGATACCTTCCAGTGGGGGCTGGACAGTCTTGCTTGTTCATTCATGCCTCCTTGTTTCTTTCCTTCAGGACTAGCCAAGGGTGTGTCCACATCATAGTGGCCCAGACGAAAGACAACAGATACACTCTGAATCAGACGAGCGCTGTGTTCGGCAGCATCCCTGAAGTGGTACACTACTATTCCAGTGCAAAGTTGCCTTTCAAAGGGGCGGAGCACATGACGCTACTCCACCCAGTGCACAAGCCTCACTAAGGTCCAGCCCAGCGCGAGCCCAGGCGCACACCAGCCTCGCGTGGACAGGACTCTCTCTCTCTCTGCTGCTGCACACCGGGAGTTGGGCACCTGGAAGTCAAGCAGTCTGTGGTCCTAGATTCAGGACGCGTGGTTCTGATCTGTTCTTTCTCTCCCTGCCATGTAGTTCTGATGTAAAAAAAAACTATCGCTCGCCTGTTGCCTTCCCTCTTGGGCTAGGAGTTCTGTTTGGGGTGTGACACTTGGGAAAGGTAGTTCTAGAACTCGGGAGTGAGGCGCTGTTCTCTGGAGCGTCCGGCCTCTGGACTATGGAGAACCTGTAGCCCTTACCACCATGGGCTGGAAGGTCCTGCAGCGTGAACCACTCGTGAGGAAATGGGGACGACAGACGGGGAAGCTGCCGCTCTTGGGGTCCTGCTGCCGCTGTGGCTTTCACCCAGCATCCAGAGCGTCACTAGAGGGCTGTTTGCTTGGTCAGCCTACCTGAGAAAAGTATTTTGCTTTCTTGCTGTCTCTGGGTACCCTCGTCACTTGTCAGTACATCAGGACCACAGTAAAAATGGGATGGAGGATCCCAGATTAAGGTATTAGCAGTACAATCGCGCGATAGCATCCTTGTGTGAGCCTGATGGTTAATAAGTGTACTCCAAAGATTTGGTTTCTGGTTTTTTTTAAAAAAAACAAACTGTACAGAGCCCAACAACTGCTTTGTTATTGGATAATTACATAGCACATCACACATCTTTTGTTTTCTCTTTGTGCATTTTAGTTGCATGAGATCATCTTTAGGTTTTCTTTCTAAAATTAGATTTGCTCTGTATTTTTAGCAAAAAAATAATTTACTACAAGATTAGGATCCAATTGTATGGACTGAGTCACTGGTCTGTAATGACCCCCCCTTATGTACAAAACAAACCAATGTGTGCCTTACAGAAACCTTTTGAAAGGCACTGAGGCTGGCTGTACTGCTCTCTGAGGCGATGCAGCCTTGTATGTTTTCCCCTGTGATCTGTCTAGTGTAGAAAATCCCACAGGAGTGGCATGAGGTGAGCGAGTGCTACAGGCAATGGGCAGGACCAGAACTAGACAAACTCTTGCTCAAAGTTTGTAAACTGGGTCTCAAGACTGTTCTAGAGGCAATGCGCTGACCACCCCCGGTGGAAAGTGAAAGTGTATAGCGTTATTCAGATGCACAAGAAATTATTCTTCTTAGTCTTCTCCTCCTCCTCCTCTTCCTCCTCCCCTTCCTCCTCCAACTCCTCCTCCTCCTCCAGGTCTGACTTCTTAGTAAAACATGGCTTTGTACTTAGCTTCATCGCTCAGCTGTCCTGGCTGAAACATGGGAAGGCTTTTGCTCCTGTGTCAGTGAAGATCTTAGCCAAAGGGTCGTGTGATGTTTTGTTTTTGAAAAGGACTTTTCCTCCTTGTAGCAGTGATCTTCACAAAGGCCGGTCCTCGCAGTACTGACAATTGTTTCAGGCGTGTGTGTGTGTGTGTGTGTGTGTGTGTGTGTGTGTGTGTGTGTGTGTGTGTTGCAGGGTGCTCGTTTTAACGTTTTCAGCAGCCACAGTTCCAATTTCACCTAGCAAATGTTTATTATCTTGTATATGTGCAGTGCTCACTGTATTAAACCTGTTCTTAGCTCATCTTTCTAGCCACAACGACTTACTTTTTTGCTTAGCCTGCCTTACTCTTCAAAGGAAATCAAGCTGTTGTCTTGAATGGTAAGAGCATTAAAAAAATGTTACTGTGTGTGAAGGGACTAGGGACTCTGCTGAGTGCAGGTCTGACATGTCATTGTCACCCGCTCGCCCAGGTGTGCTGCCTGCGTATTTGCTTTTTGTGACTGGAAGTGGAGGAAACAGTTTGTATACAGTCTGGTGTTTACGGTAGGGAGACAGGGCTATAAAAAGCAAAACTACCCAACATTAGTGGGAGGCCGGGGTGAGGGGACGTGTTAAAGCTGCTATTTTCTTCTTGGGTTGTGACACAAGGAGACAGAAGGCAGGGAGCTCACAGCTGGGTGATGACATCAAGTACCCTGGGTTCTAAAACAATTAGACCCAGCAGGGTGTCCTTAAGGCTCACTGGTGAGCCAGGCAGCTGGGCTAGAGCCCTGGGATTTGTCCTAGCTCCAAATGCTCAGGCTTTTTTTTTTTTTTTTTTTTTTTTTTTTTTTTTTTACCTTCTTCTCCTGGTAAAAGTATTTTCTTGTCATCTTCACTCTTTAGAGTTGATTCTGCCTCCTAGGGGGAAATTTTTTTTTCTAGAAAGATTGTCTTTCTGTGACCCCTCAAGATGCCCTGAACGCTATGGCATCTAGACAGCTGTCCACCTTTTCTCCTTTAGAAAAACTTGTTTTCAAAAACTGCTCTGTTCCCAGGCACTGACTTAGTCAGGGGCCCCTGAGAACCGAGGGCACCTGTAAGCCAGCGAGCTACCCAGGAAGGGGGGCGGGGTGAGAGTTCAAAACTAGCCTGGGCAACAGAGTGAGAGGGTCTCCAAAAAAAATAAAACAGGAAGGCAAATGGTGTCTCTAGTCCCCGCAGTAGCACAGTGGCTTCTCTGAGGATACTTTTTAACCACTGCCTGTGGCAGCCAGGGCCAGTAGGATATGCTGAGGAGGCAGAGGCGGGAGGATCTTCAGTTTAGGCTTATTCCTGGCTTACACCTTTGAGCCAGAGAAATGACTCAGAGGTTGAGAACACTTGCTACTCTTACAGAAGAGCCTGGTTCAGTTCCCAGCACCCACGTGCCGCCCAGTTCCAGGGGATCTGATGCCCTCTTCTGGCCTCTGAGGGCACCGAGCATACACATACAAGCAAAATGTTCATGCACATAAACTCTTCTTTTATTTTTATTTTTTTTTTATTTTTTGGTTTTTTGAGACAGGGTTTCTCTGTGTAGCCTTGGCTGTCCTGGACTCGCTTTGTAGACCAGGCTGGCGTCGAACTCACAGCGATCTGCCTGCCTCTGCCTCCCGAGTGCTGGGATTAAAGGCATGGGCCACCATGCCCTGCTACATAAACTCTACTTAAAAACTTGAATAAAGGAATTTTAGTGAGTGTACACAAAGGCAAGTGGTGATGAAGGCACAGTGTCCTCAGGCCACTGAGAGAGCTTTAATAGGTCTCTGTAAGAAGAGCCTTTCGGACTGGAGAGATGGCTCAGTGGTTAAGAGCACTGGTTGCTCTTCCAAAGGTCCTGAGTTCAATTCCCAGCAGCCACATAGTGGTTCATAATCATCTATAATGAGATCTAGTGTCCTGTTCTGGTGTAAATGCAGGCAAAACACTGTATAGTTAATAAATAAATAAATCTTGGGGAAAAAAAAAAAAGAAGAGCCTTTCATCTTGTCCATGTAGCGGCTGCTTCCTCATCTGCTTCCGCTGTCTTGGAGTTCAGTGACTGGCCTCTGCCACAGGAAGAGGAGCTAGGCAGAGAGCCTCTAGTGAAATCCAGCTGTTCTCAAGGCAGTTCCTACTTTAATAGTCCTTGTTGGTTTGTTTGTTTGTTTTGTTTTCTCAAGACAGCGTTTCTCTGTGCAGCCCTGGCTGTCCTGGACTCTCTTTATAGACCAGGCTGGCCTTGAACTCGCAGCGAGCCACCTGCCTCCGCCTCCTGAGTGCTGGGATTAATGCCCGGCTTAGTCCTCCTTTGTTATTAGGATTATTTACCACTCTTACCACTGGATGCCCGGCGTTTGCTGTCGGATAGATCTTAACGTTTAAATCAAAAGCAACTGTGAGACAATTTCTAGCTGCTTGCTAAATGAGTCTGCCTCTTCTGTTAACATGCCCTTTTAAGTTACAAGCCTTATTTTCCTTTGCCAGAGCATGCTAGACGTGATGCCTCCTGCGCGTGCTTTTGGTACTTAGGGTTTCACTTATCTCTTCCTTGGACCTCACAGCCATTGGCCGTCTTTCTAATCTTCTGTAGCCAGCTCCAGTTTAACCTTAAACTCCCTTCAAATCGCTCTTCTTTCTTCTCCTTGCCACTTCGCTCACATCCCACTAACTTAGCCTTGGAGACAATTGACCTGCTGTGAGCCTTCCATGTAATTTAGCCTTCCAGGCGGAGCCTGTGTAATGAACGATGGTGTGCTACTGCCATCTACTGGGGAGAGGGAAAAACTGCAGTTGAGAAATAAACTGCGTTTCAGGGTAGTTTTGTCTAAAGCATTTCTGATACAGCCCATAAGTCAAAATAAACGATGACACAGCAGTTGACACCTTGAACTACACCCTTTCCTACAGGAAAAGCATATTTGACTCCTAGTATGACGATCAGCATGAGGTCCCTGGACCTAGGCTGGGTCATGTAGCTCACAATCTTAATTCTATTTTTGAAGACAGCTATCAACAGATCATTGGGACAGGCACCATCCTGTCGAGTTAGCTGTTCCATATGTTTTCAGGAGGATTTGACATTTTAAATATCAGCTAATATATTGTTTTGACTTTTTGAGATATTTAAGAGATTGTGATGCAGGTGCCTTGGCAATTTGTATTGTAGCAGAATCTTACACGTTGTTGGCTCTCTTGGTCAGGCCAATGTAGCTGTGTGCCTTCCGGAAGATGGTTCACTTGCAATGTTACTTTCAATAAATGCTTTGCCAGGAAAATGATCATTTCTCTTTGTGCAGTTGGTGTTCTGGTTGGTTTTCTTTTCTTTCTTTTTTTCTTTTTCTTTTATTTTATGTGCACTGGTGTTTCGCCTGCATGTGTGTCTGTGTGAAGGAGTCAGTTGGAGTTACAGACAGTTGTGAGCTGCCATGTGGGTGCTGGGAATTGAACCCAGGTCCTCTAGAAGAGCAGTCAGTGTTCTTCAGCGCTGAGCCATCTCTCCAGCCCCTGGTTGGTTTTCTTATACCGTGGTGATGGGCTGCACGGGCCAGTGCCCTGCCACCAAGCTACACCCTCTTTAGTTCCATTCCCTTGACAGTCACCTCCCTTTGTGAGAAGTACTTCCTGTGCAGACACCTACTGGAGCGTTCTGTGAAATCGCTGATACCGGAGTGTGCCAGCACAAGGAACAGCCAGCAGCCCAAACCTCCCCCGCATCTCGCCTTAGAGCCTGGCACTCTGCTTTCCCTGGAGAACACAGCAGTGCAGTTTACCAGCGTGCCGTAATTTTCCCCAGCACGTCCCTTTGTTCTCTTCCTCCTCTGAGCATCAGAATTAGAGTGTGTGTTTGTGTGCGCCTCTGTGTGTGAGTGTATCCGTGTGTATGTGTCTATGTGTGTGGATGTATGTGTGCATATATGTATATACGTATATGTGTGTCTGTGTGTTTATGTGTGTATATATGTGTATGAGTGTGTGTCTGTGTGAGAGTGTATGTATTGTGTGAGTGTGTGTGTTTGTGTGTGTATGTACCTGCGAGTGTGTGTCCCTGTGTGTGTGTAAGTGTGTACGTTTTATTGATATAGCTGCTGTCTCCCAGTTGTAGTATTTCATACTTATAAAACTCTGTTTCAAAGGTAGCAAATATATACATGTATTTTTAAGTATATGTGCAGAACTTGGTGGCACATGGCTAGAGTCCCAGCACTTGGGAGGTAGAGGTAGGAGAATCAGGAGTTCAAGGTTATCCTCTGTCACACAGAGTTCAAGACCAGCCTGGACTTCCTCGTCTTGAAAAAAGGGTGTGTTGTGGGGGGACCCTAGCTCTTACGGCTCACTGTCAACCTTGGTAATCTACACTATCATCAATACTTCATTCCAAATAATGTTACCGCACTACATTTGCACACACACACAAATCCACCAGGTAACTCAGACGCGCAGTCAGGCTGAAAACCACCACTGCGCACTTAGAAATGGGAAACTAGCCAGGTGGTGGCGGTGCATGCATTTAATCCCAGCATTCGGGAGCCAGAAGCAGATGAATCTCTGTAAGTTCGAGGCCAGCCAGGGCTACACAGAGAAACTCTGTCTTAAGTAACCAAGAGAGGGGGAGGAGGAAGAGGAAGAGGAAGAGGAGAAGGAAGGGAAATGGGAAACAGCCATTTGAAACAGGTACACTGTTCAGTCTAGTATTTTTTCACAAGATTTGCTTATTGATTTACTTATTTTATTTTACTTCTATTTTTGGTTTTGAGACAGAGTTTCACTGTGTAACAGCCCTGGCTGTCCTAGAACTTGCTTTGTAGACCTGGCTGGCCCTGAACTCAGACTTCTGCCTGCCTCTGCCTCCGCAGTGGTGGATTAGGGTGCACACGCCACCACTCCCAGCTACTTTTCATTGTTTATAAAGTCATTTTATTTTTAACTTTGTGAAGAAGGGTGGCTGGTATGTGCACCTTCCTTCAGAGGCCAGAGGTGTCAGATCCGTTGGAGCAAGAGTTGTAGGCAGTCGGTAGTGAATGAGTGTGAACTGTAGGCAGTCGGTAGTGAATGAGTGTGAACTGTAGGCAGTCGGTAGTGAATGGGTGTGAACTGTAGGCAGTCGGTAGTGAATGGGTGTGAACGTGCTGAGCTGCTGAGCCACCTCTCCAGCCCTGAGTCCACTTGTGTGGATGTGTGCAGTGTCTGCAGAGGACAGAGAGAGCGCTGGATCCCCAGAACCCAGAGGTGTGTGGTACTGAGAGATGGAGTCTGGTCCTCTTCAAGGACAGGAGTTGCCCTTAACCCCTGAGCCATCTAGCACCCGGTTTTTACCTTCTATTGCACGTGTAAGTGATTTGACACCAGGTGATATGAGAGACTATTGCTTTTCTATGTCCACGCGTAAGAGCAAGGGGTGTTTACTGCCGTGATGCCCCCTCCACCCGATCAAGAATGACATCTCTTCAGAATTCTGACTGAACATATCTGTGAGTGCCCAGGCTTAGGTCCTGGCACCGTGAGGTGTAAGCACAGAGAGTGTAGGTGCACAGCAGGTGTCCTGCTGAGCAAATGGTTTTCATGCCACAGGCTTTTAGCTTAACCCTACACAAGCCAGGTAGCCAGCTGAGTGAAAGCCTCATCTCAATAACACATCCTGAGTCACTTACATGGTAATAGGCACCCCCCCCTCCACCCCCCTACCCCCCCAACCACCCCCCACCCCCCCACCCCCCCTACCCCCCCACACCCTCCCACCCCCCCACACCCTCCCACCCCCCCACACCCCCCCACACCCCCCCATCTGCCTCAAATTCAGGGTTTCGGTTCCTTCTTTATTGTTGTTGTTAAGACAGGGCTCTTTGTTTGTTTTGTTTGAGATGAGGTTTCTCTGTGTAGCCCTGGCTGTCCCAGAACTGGCTTTGCAGACCAGGCTGGCCTCGAACTCACAGAGACTCACCTGCCTCTGCCTCCCCAAGTGCTGGGAATTAAGGTGTGCACCACCACCACGCCCAACCATGTTGGTTTTGTTTTGTTGTTTTTTTAAATGTAGTCCAAGCTTCTTCAAACTTGAAATCCTCCTGTCTCTACTCTCCCAATCTTGGGATAACAGGTGTGTACCCCTATGCCTAGCCAGTTTGAAAAAATACCACTCTGGGGGCTGGAGAGATGGCTCAGTGGTTAAGAGCACTGTCTGCTCTTCCAGAGATCCTGAGTTCAATTCCCAGCAACCACATGGTGGCTCACAACCATCTATAATGTGATCTAATGCCCTCCTCTGGTGTGCAGGGACACATGCAGGCAGAACACTGTATATATAATAATAAATAAATCTTTAAAAAAAAAAAAAGAAAAAATACCACTCTGTACTCTTATATTTTTGATTGCGAGCCTAGCCTTTAATGGCTGAGCCATCTGTCCAGCCCACACCACTCTACTTTTTTTTTCCCCAAAGATTTATTTATTTATTATATATACAATGTTCTGCCTACTTTCTAACAATGGAAACGAGACAGACCAACGGGACACGAAGGTTGCAGTGACGACCACAGAGCCCTCTCCTGCAGCCCTTGAAGCCTGACCCCTCCTGTAGACTCAGGACAAGAGCTCTCTGCACGCCCCTGAGGCAGCCACAACACAGAGAAAGTGGCCCAGGAAGAGAAGGGGCAGCCCCTGTCTTTAACTTAGCACTTCTCCTTTAAGGTCAAGCCTAGGTCCGCGTTCAGCCACACCTCTGGACTGCATCCCAGTGGGCTAGAGGCAAAGGAAACAGGCCCAGGGCGGACTCTACATCTACCTCCAGGACAAACCTGGGCTGAGGCTCACAGGAGGCCTCCTGGGCCCAGAAGCTCAGTGTAGGGCTACACTGACAAGCCCTGCTGTGAGGCTGGAAGGTCACTTCCAGGCTCCACAAGTAACTGTGAGTCATCGTGCTGTCATCATTCACTCAAAAGGCTTCCTACGTGGCTTTTCAGTGATGCAGTTTGCCTCCTGATACACGCATGCGCAAACAAAACAAAACAAAAAAGCAGGACTACTAGTTTGAAATAATTATATTAAAAGATGCTTTACTTCATTTGCAAATAAATCTGGTCGACTTACCAAAGAACGAACCAGTGTTTAGTGAAAAAGAAAAAGCCCTCACGAGGGCTAATTAACAGCCTGGTCTACATAACAAGTTTCAGGCCAGGGGACAGAGGCAGGTGGATCTCTGTGAGTTCAAGGCCAGCCTGGTCTACAAAGTAAGTCCTGGACAGCCAAGAGTTACACAGAGAAAAACCCTGTCTCGAAAAACCAAACCTAAAACAAATAAATTAATTAATTAAAATTAAATTAAAAATAAAAATGGTTTTATTTGCATGTCATCCCTGGGCAGGGGCCATGCTGGTTTTCTCTGGGCTGTTTCAATTTTAATATACGTGCTGTCCAAATCGGCACTTTACTGTTAAAAGGACTGAGTCTGGCTTGGGTTCAAGTGATTTTTTTCTGCATCAGTCTCCTAAGGAGGTGAAATCACAGGTACATACTATGGGTCCTGGCCTTCATAGACAACTGCTCTGAGACAGTACACCCTATTAAAAAAAAATTAAAAAACAAAAAATACAGAGAGGGGTGGGGCACAGTAGTGCTCACCTTTGATCCCTGCACTAGTAGATCTCTGTAAGTTCAAGGCCAGCCTGTTCTACATAGTCCGGGCTACATAATAGGAGATCCTCCTCAGGAAACCAAAAAACAAAACAAAGATGAAAGAGATAAGATTATAGCTACATTATAGATACTTAGTGGAAAGTTTTCTTTCATTGTAAAAACAAAATCCTCATGGAAAATGTAATACACATAAAAGGGGGAGAAGCACACACCTCTCTGGCTTCCCAGACGTTCTTTGCTAGCTGTAGCTCAGATCCAAGGACGCAGCCTCCAGTCCAAGCGAGGCTGCTAGAAACAGCCTGACTGGAGGTAACACCCCGCCCCACCCCAGACTCCCAGGACATCAGCATCCCCAAAAGAGAGAAGGTAAGAGCAGGAAATCAGGGTTTCAAGACCATTCTGAGCTTCAGTGAAAACTGGAGCCCAGCCGGAGATACCTGAGACTCCCTCTCAGTGAGAGAGAGAGAGAGAGAGAGAGAGAGAGAGAGAGAGAGAGAGAGGAGAATGGAGCAAGGCCGGGTGTAGTGACAAACACCTTTAATGCCAGCACTTGAAAAGCAAAGACAGGTGGATCTCCATGAGTTCAAGAGCAGCCTGGTCGAGCTGGACACGGAGGCGCACACCTGTAATCCCAGCATTCGGGAGGCAGAGGCACAAGGATTGCTGCAAGTTGGAGGCCAGCCTGGTCTACAAAGTGAGTCCAGGACAGACACAGAGTCCAGGCAGCACAGAAAAACCCTGTCTCTAAATAAATAAATAAATAAATACAGCCTGGTCTACATAGTGAATTCCAAGAAAGCCAGGGCTCTTTAGAGAGACCTTGTCTCAAAAAAAAAAAAAAAAAAAAAAAAAAAAAAAAGCCGCAGAGCTGGAGACCCCAGCAGCTGACAGGAGGAGGAAGTCCCGCCTTTTGAGTTAGGCTTTGCGGTCAGAGAACCAGTGAGAAAGCCCCAAAATGTCAGGGAAAGCTATATTTAGTCTTTAGCCAGAATCAAAAAAAAAAAAAAAAAAAAAAAAAAGATAATAAAGGAAAAACATGCTTAGCTCCAGGCCGCAAATCAGAGGGCATCTGAGTCCAGGCTTTTGTGTCCTCGGCCAAAGGATTGTACCAGCAACAGTTGGCTAGAAATAGAAAGAGGTATTTTATTTAAAGGGGAGTGGGGGAACGCCTGAGAACAGAAGTGGGCTAAGTAAACTGAGGAGACAAACCCCTAAAGCCAATAACTTGTTTTTCTTAAAACTAGCTGGGTACTACTCCGGCACAGGGCAGGCCGAGAGGGAAAAACTGAGAACTGAAAGGGCAGCCTGGGCTACATAGCAAGACTGTCGAGAAAGAAAGAAAGAAAGAAAAAAAAAACCTCAAAACAAAAGCCTCCTAAGGGGCCCTCAGGCTGCTTTCATCCAGTGAGATCTAAAAAGAACCCAAGTTTGTAAGGCCCCTGGGAGGCACACCCACAGGAAGCCAGTGGCAAAGCCTCTTCCCCTGATGGAAGACCTTCTCAGTGAGGTGTTTCAAGTAACAGGAGCCGGTTCTCAGAAACGGCTGTGATTTTATTCTCAGTGCGCCCCGTGAACATTTCCGAGATTTCTGGGTTTTCCGTTGACTTTTTCCTTCTGCAAGCGCAGCGGGGGCTCTTAACCACTGAGCCAGCTTTCCAGTCCCAGATTTGTTGTTATTGTCTTGTTTTGTTATATTTTTTTCAAGGCAGGGTTTCTCTGTGTTATCTTGACTGTCCAGGACTTGCTTTGTAGACCAGGCTGGCCTCAAACCTACAGAGATCCACCTGCTTACCACACCAGCTCTAACCCCAGAGATCAATGCACTTTTTAAAAAATACATATTTATTTTTTGTGTCTATCTGCCACACGTGTGCAGGTCCCCAAAGAAGACCAGCATGCTGGGAACAGAATTTAGAGAAATTGCCAGGCATGGTGGCGCACACTTTAATCCCAGCACTCAGGAGGCAGAGGCAGGCAGATCGCTGTGAGTTCAAGGCCAGCCTGGTCTACAAAGTGAGTCTAGGACAGCCAAGGCTACACAGAGAAACCCTGTCTCAAAAAAGAAAGGAAAAAAAAAGAAGAAGAAGAAGAAGAAAGAAAGAAAAGAAACAACCCAGGGAGGTATTGGTATATGGCAGTCATTGCTATTAGATGACACTTTTTTTGGTTTGTTTTTTGGTTTTGTTTTTGTTTTTCGAGACAGGGTCTCTCTGTATTAGCCTTGGCTGTCCTGGACTCGCTTTGTAGACCAGGCTGGCCTCGAACTCACAGCGATCCACCTGCCTCTGCCTCCTGAGTGCTGGGATTAAAGGCGTGCACCACCACACCCGGTGCTATTACATGACTTTATGTCTTATTTTATGAGGCTGGGAATGGAACCCAGTGCCCATGTGTGCTAGGAATGCGTTCTGCCATTGGGCTACACCTCCAGGCTTCAGGAGTGGATTCTGCTAGGTCGGCTACACCTAAAACGTAGTCTGTAGAGTTCCTGGTAACTATAGGGCTGCTGGCCCCCTTTCTAACTAATGCCTGCTGTTGCTAAAATTCCTTCCTTGTGAGAGAATAAAGCAATGTCTGCCCCTCCTGCCCAAGGTCAAAGTTCATTCTGAGGACCAGTTCATTTATTGGGCTTCCCTACAGAGCCCAGGGGTGGGGTGCTTACAGGGGTGCAGACACTTCTCCCGCAACCAGCTACGCCTGGAGGTGCTTACTGAACACCACCAAGGGTTTCCACCCAATTGTCAAGTATGGATTTCCCCATATACTGTATAGCCCCTCCCCCAGGCCACAGCAGTGGTAGGGAGCAGCTCTTGGGTCTGACTCTCGGCCTCTGTTGGGGTCAAGGCATCAGACAGCCTCACTGGGATGAGCATTAGTGAGAGAGACACAGCTGAACTTTCCAAGACAGCGGTTGCTTGGCTCAGAGGACAGTCACTCACATATACAGTCAAATTGGTTCAAAATCAGCTCTGGGGTCCAGCACAGAGAGTGTTAAGCTGGCTTGGAGACAGACAGATGCTCAGGCAGTGATAGCCCTGCTGCTGAAGTTCTGTAGGTGAAATCAGCCTTGTCTTGATAAGCCAGATCCACCCAGGGGATCATCTGCTGACGTACACCAAGTCCGGAACTACGCTTCCCGACCCCCACCGCGAAGGCTCACATCTCTATCTGCAGGAGAGCCATCTGGAGATTTCACACGACTTTCTGAGACACACATCATATCTTCCAAAGGCAAGAATGGGATTCTTTTGTTTGTTTTGTTTTGTTTTTCCACACAGGGTTTCTCTGTGTAGCCTTGGCTGTCCTGGACTCACTTTGTAGACCAGGCTGGCCTCGAACTCACAGACATCCGCCTGCCTCTGCCTCCCGAGTGCTAGGATTAAAGGCTTGCGCCACCACGCCCGGCCAAGAATGGGATTCCAACTGTGTTGTAGAGACAAGGATGCGTTGTGTAACAAAACATACTAAACACATATGGGGGGGGGTGGGAGCCATCCTTCCTCCTACCCAGCAGCCCCCATTTGCATTTCCTTTCATTGCTTACTGGCCACAGGCTCCTGTGTGCCAAGGTTCGATGACTCAATCACAGACTCAATCAAAAACTGGTGCTGAGGGGCTGGGGAAGCGCCCGAGTGGAAGAGCACTTAGCTGGCCTACATAAGGCCTGGGCTTTGGTCCTCAGCACCTCACAAGGAAAAGGAAACAAAAGCTTCATTATTGAGCAGCCCACAACTCCATGATCCAAACCACACTGCAATCGTCCGTGTAGATTTTATTTTATGTATTTATTTTTGAGACAGTCTCCCTGTGTAAGTCCAGGATGGCTTCGAACTTGTGATCTTTCTGCCTCTGTCTCCTGGGTGCTGGGATTACAGGTATGTGCTCATGGTAGACCAGATTTTGATTTTTATTTTATGTTTTCAATAAAGACAGGGTCTCAGAATGCCTGGGCATGGTGGTGCACACCTGTGATCCCAGCACTCTGGGAGGCAGAGGCAGGCAGATTTCTGTGAGTTCAAGGCCAGCCTGGTCTGTAAAGCGAATCCAGGACAGCCAGGGCTCCACAGAGAAGCCCTGTCTCAAAGAAAAAAAGAAAAGAAAAAAAATTTTAATGAACTCTCCAAAATGTAGCTTCCATTGAGGCATAGCTATTTTCCCCCAAGGGCACTGGGTAGCTTTACTGAGCACTTTAAAGCACTCTTAATTGAATGTTTCATAGACCTGTGGTGTGAGCATTTCATGACCCCACCACCACCAACTACCATTAAGGTGTCTCTGGCTGTGCCAATGTGTGTAGTGCCCAAGCAGGGACCTGCATGCTAGGACTAATTTCTACCAGCTGGGGCACATCCCAAGTACCATTACTTCAGCTCTGTGCTTTCACCCTGGGCCCCAGGGCTGTGCCTCTCCGTCTCGATGCCACCTAGCCTCACACAGAAGCACTCCCAGTGGAACCCCTGCCGGGGAGCTGCACTTCCCATAGATCAGAAAGTGTTAACTTCCCTCATGCCTTCAAAAATAAAGAGAGGCCGCCTCTTTAGCAGAGACTTCCAGCGCCTGAGTGAGCCTTACATCTTGACAAGAACCACCATCTGCTCCCCTTCGGTCTTCTGGAGAGCAGAGCTCTGGTAACTGTCTCTCACATGACAGCAACATGCAGACCGGGAAGTGGTTCTCTCTCCCTACCACCCACACAGCCTGGCCACCCCTGCGGACACCTGGCTCCTGTGTTACTTTCAGCAAGGCCAGGGGCAACCTCAAGAGAAAGAGCAGCTATGCCGAGGGGCTTCCCAGGGTCCAGGTAAGCGGCAGGGTTGCCTGAGTTGAGACCTCTGCCTGAGGCAGCTTCTCCTCGGCCTGCTCTTACCTACAAAGCATCCACATGACAGGTTTTCTTCTGTTTGGATCACAGAGACGGCTGGCTCTGTTCTTTCCCAAGATCCTTTTCAGTGGGGGAGAGTTTTCCTTTTAATGAAAAGGTCCCCAAAGTAAAAGTACATCTCAAGTGCAGTTTTAGAAATTATTTATTTCAAACAGTTACAATTTTCACTTTAAAGCAAAACAGTGGCAAAAAGAAAAAAAAGGCACTGAAAAAAACATACTGACTTTGCAGAAACAGTCTTAGGTATCAGCTTACAGGTAACACAGTGGAAAAAAAAAACTTAAAAAATACTGTCTCAAAAACAAGAACATGTAGCGTTGAGGTATTCTGCGTAATGGATATAACCTCTAGCCGAAAACTCTCTCTGTCCCTCTGTCCGTTCCAGCTTGCTACACATGTGCCAGTCCTCCTGCCCCTCCCACCGCCCCCCCACCCCCAAACGAGCTCTCCGTCCAAGCCTAGGTTTACAAAACTGACAGTGTTCCTTAATAAGCATTACGGTTGCCATAGAAACTCCCTTGCGCTGGCTCCCAAGCACACTAGGACCAGAGGCTGGAGAGACTTTTGGCACACCCCTCCCAGTGCCAGCCCCGGGACCTGAGCCAGCTGGCCTGCCTCCTCCAGCCACAGCGGCACTGTAGGCTGCAGCATGGGAAAGGCCCTTGGGATGAGCCTACCTCTCCAGACGCAAACAGGTCCTCACTACCTCCACCCACAGTGGAGTGTGGGAACGCTCCCCAACTAGGTCAGCCATAAAAAAACTTCTAGGAGCTGCCACAGTTCAGAACCCAAGCACCCGGGCATTTCTTAAACCTGTACACCATGGCCAACCCTGGACCACCCGACTGGGCTCTGCTCCACACTGGCTCCAGCCCAATTCCAGCAGTGAATCCCACACTGCTTTCCTTCCTCCCAAGACATCAGGGACCCAGGAAAGGTTCGGTGTGAGCCAGGTGAGAGGGTGCAAAGGCTAGGCTCATGGAAAGAAAGTATGGTCACCAAACTGTCATGGGTGTGGCCGAGGCTTCTCCCCTGAAATATTGGAAAGCTATTCCACTAATGCCATAAAAACCAAAGATCACTCTAGAACCTGAGCCGGTATGCTCTGCTCTTCATACTGTGCCACAAAGGTCATTTTAAACCATCTCTGTCGAAACATCTGGCTGCCTGGTTGCTGATATAGGGTATTAAGTGAGTGATAGTGCCGTTGACAAGGCAGCCTGTGGACTGCAGAAACTCCAGTAAGAATGACCCAAGGATGGGGTCACCCACTCAGCTGGCACAGATTTGAGGCCAGAAGCAGCTAAGGGCATACACCTGGGTGCACTGAGCGATGCTGGGGCCCAGATAAAATAGACTTCATTGACATTAGCTTATAAAAAGTCAAAAGGAAAGCTGAGCATGGTGGTGCACGCCTTTAATCCCAGCACTCAGGAGGCAGAGGCAGGCAGATCGCTCTGAGTTCGAGCCCAGCCTGGTCTACAATGTGAGTCCAGGACAGCCAAGGCTACACAGAGAAACCTTATCTTGAAAGACCAAAACAAACAAGCAAACAACAACAAAAACAAGTCAAAAGCATCCTTTTGAAATGGGGCCTTGGGGGCGGGGCTATCCTGTTACAAT
This sequence comes from Acomys minous, assembly GCF_964271855.1. Classification (NCBI taxonomy): domain Eukaryota; kingdom Metazoa; phylum Chordata; class Mammalia; order Rodentia; family Muridae; genus Acomys; species Acomys minous. The sequence goes on from NC_140499.1 coordinate 62,120,231, forward strand.
AATAGTGAAAGCAATAACAAGCTGGAGATGAAAGCTATTTAGCTTTGAGAGATAATAAGCTATCTGGATTTCAGTCTTCCGCCAGCCAGCTCTGCCTGGCTTTGGTAACAGATGCAGGCAAAGCCATGGGAAGAACTGAGGAATCGTGGGTGGGCACAGGCACCCAGCCTATGCACATCACTACTACTGTTTCCCTTCCACCGCATTCTTTTGTTACTCTTTTGTTACTTTGTGCCAGGAACTTAACAAAGAAGGGGGGGGGGAACTGCCTGATTTTTGTCAACTTACAAAGCTTTTTTAAAGACAGCAACAGGCCCTGAAATGCACAAAGCTCAAAAAGAAAAGAACTGCTTTAGTCAGAGGCAAGCAGACAGCACCGCATCTTCTTGCCGACAGCTTTTGTGCTCTGACCCTGTCTCTTGATGGTGGCGCTTTCTGAAAAGGTGAGCTCCTAGCAAAGTTTTGAGATACAGTAAAAGTGGAGGCTCAGGGTTGCACAGCTCACTGTAACACCAGCACCTCTCTGTGGTCTCCTGGGTGACACTAACACCACTGGATTCTTTTTGTTGTTTGTTTGTTTTGTTTTTCAAGACAGGGTTTCTCTGTGTAGCCCTGGCTGTCCTGGGACTCACTTTGTGGACCAGGCTGGCCTCCAACTCACAGTGATCCACCTGCCTCTGCCTCCTGAGTGCTGGAATTAAAGGTGAGTGCCACCATGCCCGGCCCCATTGCTGGATTCTAAAGACCCCAGGAAAGCAGCAGCTGAGGCTGCCAGTGCTTCTGCGGGACAGAACTAGGAAGGAAGGCCGAGGTGGCAGTGAGGTGTAGCAGAAAGCGAACACCCATCCTGAGTGAACCTGGGAAGCATTCACAGCGGCTCATTCCCTGAAGCTGAGTACAGACAGACTATTTTTATACTTTTTAAGACTATATATATATATATATATATAGTCTTATATAGACAAAACCAAAGTCTTTTCTGTTATAGGAAGCAGTCATTTTTCTCGACTTTCACTTGAGTTGGCTTTTGTGCTAACCAAAGTTACTGTGCTTGCCCCCACATAAGTCCCCTACCGACCCTATACACCAGAGCGCAGTGAGTAGGATCTTCCAGCGTCTCAAAAGAAACAGGCAACAGTTCTCTAAAAAGCAGACGAAAGTGCCTTCTTCTTACTTAAGGGTTGCTTTTTGCATGAATGTCATCTTTCCTAGTAGCTCAAGTCCAGTCGAAACCGGTAATGGCAAGGTTGGGGTAAGGTAGCTGTACTCTCTTCCTCTGGGAGACAGAAAACATGTTTCCAGAGTCTGTCTCCCTCAGGGATAACAGTGGACACCTGTCCTCTCTCCTGCTTCCTTTCCTAAGTCCTGAGATCAAAGAAGGAAACACAATCTGCGGTCACCAGTCCTAGGAATACCGTTCACATTTGAGAGATGATTGCGAGGGCTTCACATCCCACTTAAGACTATCAGGCCCTGAGATAATTAGTCACCGCAACTGGGGCCAGCTGCTTTTCCAGCAGCTTTCCGGGTGTTGAGAAGGAAAGTAGCCTACAAAAAGAGAATGTCAAAGGTGCTTGGATTTTAAGAGGTCAAGCTAAAAGGTAGATTGGGGCGCCCCACCCCCACCCCGTGAGCCTGCGCTGCGCGACTGGGGCAGCCTTTGGCGCCCCTTTCGTGAGGCTATCCTGAGGGTGCAGCTGTGTAGACAGTGAGTTCCTCTACTCAGAGTCACCGCAGGCTCTCCTCACGGCGGGTCCCCTCACAACCCCTCCCGTGGGAGCCTTCGGTGCAGCACACCAGTCTTCACCCACGCAGAACCTTGGCAAGGCTCTTGCGGAATAGCGATGCTTCAGCCCCGCCCACCCCCGCTCCCGCCCCACCCCCGACCCAGGTTTAGGGCAGTGAGAAGCCTGAGCGCTGATCTCCTGGCATCATCCAGTCAACTATGTGGGGAATAAGTAGTCTCCGTTGCAGGTGTCAAAAGGCTCTATGTGTCCCTGACACCCAGACAGCCGTGGCTTAAGGTGTTGTCAGGCCCGGAGCTGTGGTGGGACCCCTCCCGCCTGAGGAGAGGAGCCAGAACGCAGGTCGGCTTCAGCTGTCCCAAGGAGTATGGCGGGGGAGAAGCCTTCTTGCTCTCCTTCACAGCTTGCAACTTCCATGTCTTCTTGAGCCTTTAGACAAATCCACAAAAAACAAACACACAGACGTTAGCATCCTCCCAGGCCAATGCCATGGTGAGAAACACCAGCAGCAGCAGGCGGCCTTGGTTGGTTGGGTGTGCCCAGGTTCAGCTTGCAGAAATGCTGACTACTTGCTCCCCCGCCCCGCCCTGCCCATGTCATCACCAGAGGGGTCCCACAACACCCCGAAGAGCTAGTGAGTTTCAAAATCACCTCAAGACCAGCTCTCACCAGCCCTGTTTACAAAGGGAGAGACATGTGAGTGGTTCCTTTATGGACTTCCAAAAGTCACCTGACAGCCTCTTAATCTGCCCTGAGCCAGAGGCTGCCCAGAGGCTGCCCAGAGGCTGCCCGTTGGGCACATAGCACCAGCTCTCTATCCACTCACATGAGAGAGGGGGGGGGGCAAATATTCTTTCAGTGGAGAAGGAAAATGGAAGTCAGTCCAACCACGGCTGGCAGGAGGCAGTTCATTCACACGGCCAGCAGTGAATAGCGGGAAATGGGCTGTGTGGTGGGGGTACCGCTGGGCACGTGTGTGACACATCTGACAGGAAAGCTAGTGGTCCCTGAGCAGCGCTCCGTCCTGTCCTCTGTCTTCAGTACCCCCCTCCTCAGGTCTCCAGCCACCCCCACCCCTAGGAGGGAGAGACTGCACACCCTGACAGTGGGGGCACCGCTGGGCACGTGTTGACTCATCTGACAGGAAAGCTAGCGGTAAGCAGGAAGGAGATAGGCATCGCTCTGATCACAGCCACCTCAGTGCGCTGCCTGGGCCCAGGGCCAGGTTCAGTAAACATGAGAAAAGTCACCTGACAGAATAAAGAAAGCTGAGCTGCAGATACAGATCTGCAAAGGTACAGTGAGGGGAGGGGCGGGGTCACTTCCCAAGGCGCCTTTGGCTAGAGGTGTTGGACCAGGGCCTCCTCTCCTCCCTTTGACTTCCTTCTCTATGGCTGACTTGCTGTGTACTGACCCCAAGGTGGGAGTAAGGTGACCTCCCCCCCTCCATTCCACCACACCAAGAAGGGCTGGGAGCGGGGTAGGGGAAGCCAAGGTCATAAATAAGATTTGGGCATTTTCTTTCTTTCTTTTTTTTTTTCCCTCCTACCAGCGGACTACTCCTGTTCCCGTTAGGATAAATGATTGACAGTTGGCTCTGGCTCTGCCATTGGCGCTCGGCCTGTTATCCAAACAGCGTAAACAATCTGCAGAACGTTACTTGGATGCAGGAAGAGAAGGCCAGCGGGGGTGAGAAGGGGGGTGGTGTGCCCCTTCGCTGAGTGGGATTATCCCTGTGAGAGGCTTGAGAACACATAGCTACACCGCGGACCACAAAGCACTCAGCCCCTCTGACCCAGGGATTCATGTTCTGAGAATGACCCTACAAATGGCTGTGGCGCCTTGAATAAGAACGGCCCCGTAAACCCACGTATTTGAATGCTTAGCCACCAGGGAGTGGCACAATATAAAAGGATTAGAAGGATTAAGAGGTGTGGCCTCTTTGGAGGAAGTGTGCCACTGGGGGTGTGTGTGTAGGATTTGAGGTTTTAAAAGCTCAGGCCAGGCCCACTTTCTTTCTCTCTCTCTCTCTCTCTCTCTCTCTCTCCCCCACGTCTCCAGCACCGTGCCTGCTACCATGCTCCCTGCTGCCAATTAAATGCTTTCCCTGTGTAGCCTTGGCTGTCCTGGACTCCCTCTGTAGACCAGGCTGGCCTCGAACTCACAGCGATCCACCTGCCTCTGCCTCCCGAGCGCTGGGACTAAAGGCGTGCGCCACCACCGCCCGGCAAGCACAGAAGAACTTTAAGCACAAAAATGTCCAACACAGTGCTGTTTATAAAACCAAAACAGCTCCCAATCCCTGAATAACAGTTAACCCGGATATATGTCCTTACAAGAGAAGCCTATTGCTGATGAAGATAAGGTTTACAAAGAACATAAAAATGTTTTTTAAAGGTAGAATTTACATTGAAAAGGGTAGAGGATTATTTTTTTAAAGTATTCTAAATTATAGTTACGTGCACCTGTGTGTGGGTGTCTGTATGTGAGTACAGGTGGCTGAAAAGGCCAGAAGAAGGCACTGGATCGCCTGGGGCTGGAGTTACAGGCGGTGTAAGCCACCCAGCGCAGGGCCGATGAGAGGACACTGAGTGCTCTCAACTGCTGAGCCATCTCTCCAGCCCAGAATTTAGAGTTATATATACAGGTATATACGGTACAGGTACATGTGTGCACACACACTCACAACTACGCAGAGGAGCTAGAGAGGCAGCTCAATGGTAGAGCACTTGCCTAGCATTCACGGAGCCCTAGGTATGACCCCCGCCCCAACACGGAATAAAACTGGGTGTGAAGGCACATGCTGTAATCCCAGCGCTGAGGAGGTAGAAGCGGGAAAGTCAGAAGTTGACGTCTCAGCTGCATCGCAAGTTTGAGGCAACTGTGATACATGAGGCCCTTCCTAAAAATAAAATTAAAAAAAAGAAGAAGAAGAAGAAGAAGAAGAAGAAGAAGAAGAAGAAGAAGAAGAAGGAGAAGAGGAGGAGGAGAACAGGGCAGAACTCAGAGACAACCCCTCTGAATGTTACGTGTTCCTGATTCGGCTACTGAATGCTTGGTGTATATCTTGTGAAAAAAATCTACGGAGCTGTATCCGGTATCAACTGCCCTGTGTCCGGCTTCAGTTGTACTTCTTCGGGAGGTACAATGGCTGTGATCTCTTTCTTTTCTCTTTGTCAGTACTCAGCAAATTACCTGTGACAAACCACAATCCTTACAGATCCTTTAAACACCACATAGAAACAAGCTTGTCATTACCCCCCACACACACACACACACAAAGCGACGGGAAGGAGTGGGTTGAATAAGGATAGCTCCCATAGGCTCACGTGTTTGAATGCTTAGTCCCCAGGTGGTGGAACTGTTCGGTAAGGATTAGGAGGTGTGGCCTTGCTGTAGGAGGTCCGTTACTCCTAGAGAGCTCTGAGATTTCAAAAGACCTCACCATTCACCATTCACCATACTCAGTCTCTCTCCTCCCCTCCCCTCCCCTCTCCCCTCCTTCCCTCTCCTCCCCCACTCTCTACCTATAGATCAGATGTGAGCTCTCAGCTCTAGGACCACGGTAAGCACCACTGTGAAACTGTAAGCGAGCCCCTAGTTAAACGCTTTCTTTTACAAACTGTCTTGGTCATGGTGTTTCCTCACAGTAATAGGACAGCGAATGAGACAACGGATAAATGAGAAAAAGTGAGCTTTCCTTCTGAAATATTCTCTCTGAAAAAAAAAACATCACTAAACTTGGTGCCTTCGAGGCCATCCCTTTGAAGGTGTTCATACCTACAGCATGGGCGTTGACGAGCAGGACCTAGAGGCCTCGGCCTGGCCAACAGATGTGTCCATCGTGCAGCCTGTGGGCAGCGTGCTCCTAGGACAGCTACAAATACAGCCCAACACAAAGTCATAAACTAGCTTGAAACAGTGTGACATCTTTGATTTGCAAGGGACCGGATCTCACTCTGTACTTGCAGCTGGCCTTAGGCTCTCCCGGCTCCTCCAGCCCTAGCCTGGGGTTCTATCACGCTCAGCCGCCGTTTTAAGAACTATCGGAATGAGACATTGTAACTAGCGTTTAAGGATGTTGCTTGTGTTTGTTTTGGTTGGTTGAGTCTGTCTGTTTGCTACAGGATCTCAGTAGGTGGCCCTACAGAACTCACCAGCTGACCATCCTGGACTGGAATTCACAGAGATCGCCCTGCCTCAGCCTCCCCAGGGGCTAGGGACTAGAGTCATGTACCACTACACTTGGCTTTTAATGAATGAGTTTTAAGTTGTGGGTACACCTAATAGTGTAAGTCCATTCTCCACAGTCTAGGCAAATGTGAAGAAAATAATTCTGTTGGAAGAATCCTATTTTCTCAGTTTCAGGGGAACCGGTCCCTATGGGTTGTGATCCCCACCTAAGAACGGGCAAACCTTTCTCAGTAGTATATTTTACTTGTTTTAATTTTCACTAACATCACTGGAGAAGTATTTAGAAAAATATTTAGCTCAGGACATAAACTAAGTGTTCTAAAACTGTGCTATCCTGACTAGCCAAATGAATGTCAAACGCCTACTACATTGCATTCCCAGTGGTCACTGTGGCTCAGGCAACTTTTAACTCCCCGATTCCACGGTGACTCTCAGTGGAAATTCTTCTCTTGATGGGGAGTCTTAGGAAATAGAGGAGGTTTTCATTATTTGAAATTACTAGTTTTGAGCCAGGTGTGGTGGCTCATGCCTTTAATCCCAGCATTTGGGAGGCAGAGGCAGGTGGATCTCTGTGAGTTTGAGACCAGCCTGGTCTACAAAAGGGAGTCCAAGACAGTCAAGGCTTCACAGAGAAGTCCTGTCTCAAAAAAAAAAAAAAAAAAAATGAAAGAAAGAAAAAGAAAAGAAATTAGTAGCTTTATCAGGCATCACCTGCCTATAATCCCAGCCCTTGGTAAGTGGACACAGGAGAATGAAGGGATTGAGACCAGCCTGGGCTTCACAGAAATACTCTCTCAAAAACCAAAACTAAAACTGGTCTCTTTTCCAAAGAAAGCTGCCTTATATAGAGAATAAAGCAGGAGCTCGGCCCCAGCCAGTTCTGAGCCTGATCCACAAGCAAACAAACTGGTCCCTGGTGCTTTTCACTTACCACACCTAAGGGCCTTGCAGGGCCAGACGGGTTAACTCAGCCTGAGCAGACTTGGCAAGGGTCTACAGGACGTGCCACGCAGTCCTGGCTCTGTGGGCAACTCTTGGGGCCATTTCCTTATTGGTTGGTGAAAGAATTTGACTACATCACCCTTAAGGCCCCATGCAATGAACGAAGGCTGTGGTGGCCTGCTTTCTTCTCATGAGGTGTAATCAATCACACTATTTTAGTTGCCTTCTTCACTGCTTCACAGTAAAATCACAACATGGCTCCAGGGACACAGCTCAATGCCAGAGCCTCTGCCTAGCCCTGGATTTGAACTCCAGCACTGAAAATACAGAAAGGATCAAAACAGGGAACAGCCCTAAACCGAGCACAGCCGGATGTGGTTTTGCTGTGTTTGTTGTCAACCCAGCTCAGGGCCACCATGAGGACCTCAGGGGCTAGAACTCTCTGCCAGGGTCCTCCACTTCCTCCTTCCCATGGCTGTGCTACTGTAGCTCCGGCGCTTCCTTGCCAGGGACTGGTTTCCTCACCAGGCGGTATCTGTCCCGTCCCTGGCAGCACCTGACCCAGGCCTCGGTGCGGTGCGTGTTATGTCTTCATTTGCTGAGCGAGCGCAGCTCCTTGGGGCCCGACGGCCCTTGTGTCCCGGCGGACAGATGGAAACTGAGACACAAGAGTGTAGCACAGAGACCCAGGACCCATCTCACCTCAGGATGATGAAGACACAGAGAAGCAACCCAAACGCCAGGCTTCCTCCAACTACCAGGAACGTGGGCAGGGATAGAGAAGAAGATCCTTGCACTGGGTGCACTGGGGCTGTGGGCGGGGCAGGAATGACAGAGAAAAGAAAGGGTGTGTGGGGGGGGGGCAGGGGGCAGAGGGATTAAGGAGGGCAGGAAGGAAAGAAGGAAGGAAGAGGGAAAAGAAAGTCAGTCGGCCGCTACTAGAGGCAGCTCTGGAAGCAGCTAAACTGTCAGCTTCCCGGCCAAAGCCAGCCCAGGAAGAGCCGCTGCACAGACTCCCAGCACAGCGACTGCCAGAGACTGCACCACACAGGCTCATACGGGCTGGTTCCAGATGGCAGCCAACCCATGGGCCATTGTCTCTCAGAATAGCTTTCCTGGTGCCCTTTACCCCAGCTCCAGGCAGAAGGCACATCAGTCAGAGGCTCTGAGGACTCCGTGGTGGTAGATCCACTAGGTCAGCGAGGCTTGGGGACTTTCAACATTCCTCCCCCGGGGTGTCATCCCTTGCCTGTTCCCAACTTGGCACTCAAGCTCCAGACGTGTCGTGTCCCTTCTCCTGCATGCAGGGCTCTCCATGGACCTCCCTTCCCGCCCAGAATGTTCTGTCCACCTTTTGCTGAGCCCCTTTGCTGCCCAGTCCCTTGAGACCCTTATGAGTCAAATGAAGAGACCACACCCTCGGCAGCTATGCAAACGGGCTTCCTTCCACGGAGGATCCTCCCTTTCGGTTCCGAGTCGGCCTCAGCCGTACCTCAGACTGACTGCAAGTTCCCTTCCTGACCCAGCCCACTCTTCCCACGGGCCTCATCGGCTCTTAGCGAACCCCGACAAATGAGCATATGGAGTTGTGGAAGACAAGCTGCTGCTATCACTCACTGGTCACAGGTGTGCCTAGCACGCTTTCAAGGCAAAGACTTTTATTTAAAAAAGAGAGTGTTGTTGCCTTTGACCCTCGGCTAAGTCTCCAAGTGAGAGCTTTTCTGCCGGTCGCAGGAATGCCCAGACACAGCACTTACCCGGCATGCTCGTTGCTGTTACAGAAAAATCTTCGCCGTCATAGTATTCATCAGAGACCTAGGAGAGGCGACCTTCATCATCACCTGCCCAACATTCACACTTGCGTGCTTTCTTCCGCAAAGCTACCACCTCCTTTCTGTGTCCTGAACCTCTCTGTGCCCGACCTTCATCAACCATCACTTTCCCTACCGGGAGCGGAGAGTTCTTTCCACCCACGAAGGCGCCGAGGAAGCGCAACAGCTGTCCGTGGGTCTGCTGCCAGGGGCAGTGGTAGCCTCCTGGGAAAAACCCGTCCTAGTGTCCCAATGCCACTTCCCACAAGCTAGCTAGCTACCTGATGGGCAGATTCCTGGTTCCGGGTGGGCTTACGCCGAGAAAGTCTGAGAGATTTTTACCCACATAGTAGGACCGGCAGCCAGTCCTCAGCTAGTATCCGTTCCCATAGGACCAGCCCGGCAAGCATCACCCGTCTCTGCCCGTGAAGGCGCCACAAAGCCCCACAAGGACAGCCCCTGCCTCCCCCGGAGGATACCCCTTCGACCCTGTTAAGGCTGCCTGTGAGGCCCAGACCCCTGCTACCTTATTTCAGCGTTGGGGGCAGAGGAACAAAGCCTCGGGCTTCTTGTAGAGGGAATTAGGGACCTCCTCTCGAGGAGATAAAGGTGGGTGGGAAATTGGATTAGTAAAGGAATTTGTTAAGCAGCTTCAGAGTAATCCTCTTTCCAATATTCATGATACCAGGCTGCCACAGAGGGGGGATGCGGGGGGGGGGGGCGCTAAGTAAATTGAATCTGGTCTCAGACTAAGCCGCCCGTGGTGCCCAAAGCCCTCAGGATGAAACTGTAGCCAGGCAGATGGCGCTTTATGGCTTCAAGGACCGGGACAGGGAACTGGCCCACAGCCATACCTCTGGAAGACCCAGCTGGCACTGACACCAGACTCTGGGGACAGTAAGAGCCCTGGCCTTTTCTAAAGGCAAGCTCACCTGCGTGCGGTTCCTGAGGATCCCTGCGGGAGTGGTCGTGGGCTCTGCCAACCGAGAAAAGAAGGTTTGTGTTAGCGACTCATGGACCCTGAGACCCAGTCAGGTCAACACAGAGCATCATGCTGGCTACAGTGGCACATAGAGGACTAATTGTGTCGGTTATGATAGCGCCATGTAAGAGAGTAACCTGGACAAAAGCTGTTTTCATGTTATATGATGTGTGTATCAAAACACTGCATGTGAGCCGGGCATGGTGGCCCACACCTTTAATCCCAGTACTCGGGAGGCAGAGGCAGAAAGATTGATGTGAATTCAAGGCCAGCCTGGTCTACAAAATGAGTCCAGGACAGCCAAGGCTACACAGAGAAACCCTGTCCTGAAAAAAAAAAGCAAACAAAAATAAAAACACTTCATGTACCTACAAATGCGCCTGATTATTCTGTATCTACTAAAAATATAACTTCAGGGTATGTGTCTTTTAGGCCAGAATTTGAAAAAACAAAGTCAGCCTGGTCTACATAGAGCATTCCAGGCCAGCCAGGGATACACAGCAAGCTGGTGTCTCAAAAACAAAAACAAAAACAAAACAACAACAATAATAATAAAACTTCAAGGGGGCTAGAGAAATGGTTAAGAGCACTGGCTGCTCTTCCAGAAGACCGAGGTTTGAGTCCCAGCACCCACATGTTGGCTTAGAACCCTCTGTAACTCCAGTCTATCTGCATCCCTCCGGGCAGCCTCTGTAGGCACTGCATGCACGTGGTACGCAGGCATAGGAGTACGCAGAACACCCATAGACATAAAATTAAAATGAAACTTTTTAAATGAAAAAAGATTGAGGCCAGCTGGTACACAAAGCAAGTACCAGACAGCCAAGATAACACAAAGAAATCCTGTCTCGAAAAACTAAAAATAAATAAATAAAATGAAAAAAGAGAAGATAAATCTTTAAAAATAAATAAAACTTCAAAATATGTATTTTAGAAAAATGTTGAGCTGGAGAGATGGCTCAGTGGTTAAGAGCCCTGTCTGCTCTTCCAAAGGTCCTGAGTTCAATTCCCAGCAACCACATGGTGGCTCACAACCATCTGTAAGGAGATCTGGTGCCCTCTTCTGGTATGTAAGCTAACATGCAGGCAGAACACTGTATAAATAATAAATAAATAAATCTTTTTAAAAAGTGTTGAAGACATAATGTATGGGGGGAAAGATATATGCTGTAATCCAAAGTTTCTAAAACTCATGTTTATATTATCACATGTTATATATTACAATACATACACAGGAAAGGGGAGGCCAGGACACACATCGCAGTTTATAAGCACTATCAACAATAATTCCTTGAGCCGTAAAATATATGATGGATCAGTGACTTGTGCCTGGGATAGGCCAAGGACACCCTGATAGGGAGGGGTGGGGTCAGCTGTGGCCTAGGTCACTCCGCCATGGGAACTGCCTTCCTCGGAAATCACAGAAGCAGGAGGAGGCCGGGGATCAAAGCTGAGCTGGGGCCTGAGGGACCCAGCTCTGAGCCTCGGCCGGGCAAGGAGTGAGATGACTCAGATTTTCTTGTCATCTCATCGTTTTTCCACTAAGAAGTTAAAAATACCACCAAGTATAAAACACTCAGCATCCCCTGCCTAGGAGTAGAATAACAAATCACTAAGGGGTGGGGGACAAAGACGATGACATGACTGTGCTTCTGCTTATGGCCATCCTCAGGAAAGAGCGGCTTGCAGCGTACACTGGAGGCGTGGAAAAAAGAGCTCACCCACCCACCCACCCTCTTCACTGTATCAAAAGGAAATAAGCCCAGAGAGGGAAAGCAATTTGTCTCAGCTCACACAGCAAATTAACTCAGAACAGCACTTCAGACTGCAGCAAGGACCCAGCACCTCATACCTTTGTGCTCCTCCCGACTTAACCTAATAAGAGCAGTTCAACCCACAGAGGGGTGGATGAGGGACACACAGAGCGGGAGGGTGGGTTGGGGGTGGGGGTGGGGGTGAGGGTGGGGTACTAGATTGAAAGCTAAAACCAGGAGATGAGAGCAGAGGTAAACAGAAAAATGTGTCCAAGCACTGATGCCCCCTCAGACCCAGTCAAGTTCAACATCACAGGGAGGGGCTCAGGCCCCGCCTCATACCTACAGGCCTCAGAACCCTGGCAACAGGCCTCATGGAGCCACACCAGGAGCTGTATACATGCGTGCTTTGTGAGACAGGGTCTCTCTACAGCCCATGATGGCTTGGAACTTACCATGTAGACCAGGCTGACCTTTGACATTGAATTTTCCTTTTTTTAAATTTTTATTTTATTTTATTTTTTAAAAACTTATTTATTTACTTATTATGTATGCAATGTTCTGCCTGCATGTACACTTGAAGGCCAGAAGAAGACATCAGATCACATTATATATGGTTGCGAGCCACCATATGGTGGCTGGGAATTGAACTCAGGACCTCCAGAAGAGCCGTCAGTGCTCTTAACCTCTGAGCCATCTCTCCAGCCCCGAATTTTCTTTCTTTCTTTCTTTCTTTCTTTCTTTCTTTCTTTCTTTCTTTCTTTCTTTCTTTCTCTCTTTCTCCCTTTTTGTTGTTAATGAAACAGGGCTTCTCTGTGTAGCTCTCCTAAAACTTGCTAGGTAGACCAGGCTAGCCTTGAATCCACAGAGATCCACCTGCCTCTTCATCCAGAGTGCTGGGATTAAAGGTGTTCACCACCACCTCGAGGAGGCTAATTCAGTTGTCTTGGGTACTGGGATTATAGGTTTGAATCACCATGTTGGGTTCACCACAGGTTCTGGGGCGGGGTGTTCTTTTGTTTTGTTTTGGTTGTTGGTTGTTGTTTCGTTTTGAAACAAAGTCTCACATTTCAGCTCACTGTGTAACTCAGGCTGACCCTAAACTTAGACTCCTCCCCCTGCCTTTGCCTCCCAATGCTGGGATTCCAGGCATAGCACACCATGCCTTGTGGTTTTTGTTTGTTTGTTTGTTTGTGTTTGTTTGTTTGTTTGTTTGGCATTATTGTTTTGATCTCTGAGACAGGGTCTCATTCTGAAGGCCAGGCTACTCTGGAACTCGCAGCAATCCTCCTGTTTTAGCTTCTCAAGTGCTTCGTTACAGCCATCACACCTGACTGGAATCCTCACTTTAACGCTGGGGGAGTGGAGCTGGAGACATGGCTCAGCAGTTAAGAGCACTGGCTGTTCTTGCAGGGAACCTGGGCTCAGTTCCCAGCACCCACACAGCAGCCCAGAAACCAGCTGTCACTCCAGTGCCAGGGGATCCAGTACACTTACTGACCCCTATGGGCACCAGGTACCCATGTGGTACACCTTCATAGTCACAGGCAAAACACCCACCCATACACACCAAATAGAACGTAAAACAGGGAAATGCTGGCACGGTGCCTCAGTCTGAGCACCAGTCACACAGTCTAAAGACCTGGGGTGGGGTGGGGGGATCAATTCCTGGAAGCTGTCCTCTGACCTCCATGTGCGTGCTGTAGCTTGCACACCTATACTCACACACACACCGAGAACCGAAAATAAATATGTTCCTTTTATTTAAAGATGGAAAAACTGAGGCAGGAAAAAGGAAAATAACTTTCCCAAAGCTAATAGAAAGTGGCAGAGCTGCAATTTGTGTACATTTATTCTCCTCCCTCTGTGTACGCTCGTTCGTGTGTGTGTGTGTGTGTGTGTGTGTGTGTGTGTGTGCGCGCGCGCGCGCTTTTATGTGTGTGCCCGTTGTGCAAGTGTGTGGAGGGGAGAAAACATCAAGTGCCCTGCTCTGTCACTTTTGTCACTGTCTACTTCCGTTGAGACGGGGTCTCTCACTGAATCTGAAATGACGCTAGCTGCCAGCAAGCCCTAACAATCCTCTATCGCCTCCACCCCCCCACCCCCCCCACCCCCCACCCCCCGCCCAAGGCAAGTGTCCCCTCAGCTCCCAAAGTGGTTTTTAAACCATGTCTGTCTGGCTCTTTTGGATCTCCTTTGCATCTGAGGCTGTAGCACTGTAGAAATTGGGCATGGTCACCAGCCTCGGGGTAGGGGATAGGGAACATCCCTGTAATTCTAGCACGGGGGAGGCTGGAGGCAGGAGGATGTCACGGAGTCCTGGGTGAAATCCAGGTCGCAGCCTGCTCTGTAATGCCACTTTCCATGTCACTGAAGTCTCAAGGCTCTGGGGGACAGGTGCTTGGTTTGGGGTTTTAGGCAGGTGTTAGTACTCCTAAGTGACAAATAACCAAACTGGGGCTGAGTTAGGTACTTCCCCAAAGCCGTACTGACAAGGGACAGAGCCAGCATTAGACACATGACCACCGTCCAGCTAACTCCAGATAAGCCACGTGTGACAGGTGCAGGTGACGTGGTAGAAATGGCTGAGGCACCAGGGTAATGGAAGGTTTGAGAAATGGGCAGGAAAAGGCCCAAAGGAAAGAAAGTGGGGGAGGCACAGGGATCTCCCCAGAGACCACAGCCCAGAACGCTTTCACCTGCACAAGTCCCACCAAGGGGTCTATGGGGAGGGACAGAATTCCAAGTTATCCTTTGACCCCACAGATACAATAAGTAGATTAATGAATAAATATGAGGCAGAGGCAGGAGGGTCTAAGAGTTCAAGGCTACCCTGAGCGACATAGCAAGTTTCAGGCCAGCCTGGGCTACATGGGGAGAGAGTTTATCTAAAGGACATGTTTAGTTCTTTTGTTAACTTGATACAAGTTAGCGTCATCTGGGAGAAGGGATCCTCACTGAGACACTGCCTTCATCAGACTGGCCTAGGGGACATTTGTTTTGAGTAACGTGGGAGGGGCTGAGAAGCCATGGTGTAGGGCTGGCTCCCAACGCTCGATCCCTTCCCCCCCCCCCCAGCACATCTCCCACCCCCACCCCGTCTCAACCTTCCAAGTAACTACAGGCCACATCCACTCCCTAACTAGCTTTCCTAAACATCTTGCCTCACATTCACTTAGAAATGGAATCCTGACTCCTGGGCACCCCCCCTCTCTAGGAGGTACGAGAAGTGTCCAGTCCACAGGGAAGCTCTGCTCCCTGTGCTAAGAGCTCCAGTCGGAGTTTTTCTACCCTAACCCAAGCGGCATCATCCCCAAGAGCCACTGTTGGGGAGGGGGGGCAATAACAGTGACCTGGCCTTGCTGTCTAAACAGGAACCCCAAAACAGTGTGAATGCGGCACCCTCCCCCCATACAGAAAGCTGTGCTGGGTTCACAGCCTTGAGAGCGCAGCACCTGCAGACTCCCAAGCTCCTGAGCCCCTTCCTGCCCCACCTACCCCACAGCCCCACGGTGACCTCCCAGCAACAGAGCCGTGAGCCGCAGTCCTATGAGCGGGGCATCCCTCTCACCCACCGCCATATTAAAACCTTCACAAAAGATTTTCAAACCACCCACTTCACTTACCCCCTCTAGATTCTGGTTCAGTAAGCAGGCTCAGGACGGCAATCAGGAGAGCACCCTTGTGAGGTGTCTCAGCCCCTCCCTCCCCACCCCAGCACACTGCACGGGGTTATCTTTGGCGTCCCGGGCCACCCCACCTTGCTAATCCCACCATATCTCCCCCACGCGGTCCGTCTCTGAAGACTTGTTTTGACATTGCACTCAGAAGCCCATGAGGTACCGTCTCAACCTCACAGATCCAAGACTGAGGCTCCAAGATGCTAACGCCTTTTTGTTTGTTTTGTTTTGTTTTGTTTTGTGGTTTTTCAAGACAGGGTTTCTCTGTGTAACCTTGGCTGTCCTGGAACTCATCAATCCTCCTGCCTCTGCCTCCTGAGTGCTGGGATTAAAGGTGTGCGCCACCACGCCCGGTTGATGTTAATCACCTTTAACAACCACGTCCAACCTGATCCCCATGTCTGGTGCGTTTCCTATGACCTCTGTGTCCCCAGTCATCACCCATCTCTAAGCTGGGAGCCAGGCGCTTCCTTTTGTCAGGACCAGGAGAGCTAAGGGTCCGAAAGCCTGGGAGCCACCACAATGCGCACGTCTTTCCAGCAGCCCAGCAGCCCTGCCAGGCCCACTCTTCGCGCCATGAGCAGGGGCAGCCTCACTTCCCCGCCAGCCTCTGTCTCGTTTTACAGAGACAGTGGCCAATTTCCAACCTAACCCTTCTTCTAGCCTAAGTCCCTCTGCCTCGCCAGCCCCAGGCAGTCTCTTAAACAGACTGCCGGGTTAGGGTGCCTCCATCCTCCGCCACCAGGAAGCTCAAAGCAGAAAGGGATGGAGGACAGTATACAAGGAAGAACTCAGCAGGCTGACATCAGGCCTCCAAACACACAAAACAAACAGAAACGACTGCAATAGCAAGATGCGGTGGCGCATGCCTGTAATGCCAGCGCTCAGGTCCAGGGCAGAACACATAATGAGGCCCTTCCCCAAACATCTGCAAAATAGTTTTTGTTTGTTTGTTTGTTTTTTGTTTTTGTTTTTTGTTTTTTGAGACAGGGTCTCTCTGTGGCAAAATAGTTTTAAAAGTAAATTTTATGTCATGCACATCGTATCGCAATCAAAAAAAAAATTGTGGGTTTTTGTTATGGTTGTTTGTTTTGAAACAGGATCTCACTGTGCAGATCAGGCTGACCTTGAACTCATAGAGTGCCTCTGCCTCCACCACACTTAGCCAAAAAATCTTTTGGAAGAAGCTGTTTCTGGACTGGGCCAGAGGTGTGGATCAGTGGCAGAATGCTTTCTTAGAGTATATAACACCTTCAGGAAAGAAAACGAGGTTCTAACAAAAAACAGTGTGTGTGTGTGTGTGTGTGAGAGAGAGAGAGAGAGAGAGAGAGAGAGAGAGAGAGAGAGAGAGAGAGAGAGAAAGAGAGAGACAGAGAGAGAGAGAGTCTGTCCACCCATGTGTGCCTGTGCTGTGCAGGAGAGAGTGGTTATCAGCCACCAGACATGTCTGGGGTCCTCCAGTAGAGCAAATGCTCTTAACCACTGAGCCATCTCTCCAGCCCCCTCGCAGGAATCCTTAAAGCTGCTTCTAACTAAAGCACATGGCAGCGGCAGAGACTGTCACATGCTGGACCGCCCTTGACTAGTGACATGAGGCCCTGCATTCAAAACCCAGCACCATGTGAAGCAGCTGTGCTGATGCAGACATGTGATCCCAGCTAGAGTCGCAAGTTCAACATCATCCTGAACTACATAGTGAGTCCAGGATCAACCAGGGCCACAGGAGACGGCCTCAGACAAAGTTTGTGGAGACAGAAGGTAAAACAACCCTTGGCGTGTGTGGGAAGATGTCCTTTGCACAACACCACAAGTTATTTGCCTCACAAAATGACCAAGATTATATTGTGTTCCACATTCACATAAGAGCTGTGCCAGGGCTTTCACATACACACATGCACACACGCACGTGTCAAGGACAGGTTAACACAATCTAGCTTTAAATTTTTTCTGCTTTTTTTTTCCTTCCTTTCTTTCTTTTATTTATTTATTTTTGGTTTTTTGAGACAGGGTTTCTCTGTGTAGCCCTGGCTGTCTGTCCTGGACTCACTTTGTAGACCAGGCTGGCCTTGAACTCACAGCAATCCACCTGCCTCTGCCTCCTAAGTGCTGGGATTAGAGGCATGCGCCACCACGCCCAGCAATGTTCTGATTCCAATGGCTTCATTAAATGAGTTCTAGCAGTTAGGCGCTCCTTACCCAGCCACAGGCAGGAGGACGCTGGGAAGAAGGGAGCCCCGTAGGAAAGCCACCAGCAGCTCTTGAGGAACAGCAGCAGAGAAGGCACCGTTGAGAGCCTAAGCTGAACCTGACAGAGCTGCGTCTGACAGGGATGGCACAGGAGGGAGGCCTCAAGCCAGTTCCTCAGGCTCTCCCAACCAGGACCAGACAAGAACTCTGCAGTAGAGGGCTAGAGAGGAGCCATATTCCCCAACAATACATCTCTGGAGGGTAGAAGATGACACTGGTGGAGGAGTGATCTCTCCCTTGGGTGAGGACCCAGGAAAGTGGTGAGTATGGAATAGGACCAAGCAACAATGTCATTTCTTTTCCTTTTTGACATACATACACTCAATAAATCAATATATCTTTTCTTATAGTTTCCAAAAATGTAAGAGTAACTAGTTGGCTCAAGAGTGCTACAGGCCTGGAGTGGCATAACCCCAGAGTGAGTCTGGGCACCATTCTAGAGTAAACGCTGGGAACTATGAGATGTGCCACAGGGGGTGGTGAACCCTGCATGTCCTTGCAGAGGCTGGAAGCATCCACGAAGAAGCGGGGTTCTCTCCCTGGTTATGATAAAGGACATATCCGCCTTCTAAATCGACTAAATCCTAACCCTTCACAGCAAAGTGCCAGCAGGCAGTATCTCAAGTGACAGCAAAAAAGAGAAGCTGAGCCGGGCAGTGGCGGTGCACGCCTTTAATCCCAGCACTCAGGAGGCAGAGGCAGGCGGATCTCTGTGAGTTCGAGGCCAGCCTGGTCTACAAAGTGAGTCCAGGACAGGCAAGGTTACACAGAGAAACCCTGTCTCAAAAAACTGAGAGAGAGAGAGAGAGAGAGAGAGAGACAGAGAGACAGAGAGACAGAGAGACAGAGAAGCTAGACACAGGCGAAGACAGAGCAAGACAGAGAATGGGAAGGACCCAGAAGATTAGAACAAATTGTTGGAGGTTTGAGACTTTCATCACAGCAGTGAGAGGTGATTCATACACATGCTTTGGGAGATTTCAATAATCTCCCCAAAGCATTATTACCCTGTCATTTTCTAAAGATAATCAGCTTTAGTCAATACGCCACGCCTATAATTCTTTGGCGCTCCTCCCTCCTCCCTGCTGCCTTCATCCTCCTCCCTGCTGCCCTCGCGAGAGGCTGGCCTACTTGAAGGAAGGAAGACGGGAAAAGGAGAAAGGGGCCCAGCGAGCTCCACCATCAAACACGTGAATGCAGCTAACCTGGACCCTCCAGGTGTGAGAGCAGCTGCCATAGCGACTCAGGTAAGACACACGGACACGCCGACAGACCTGAGCGACTAGAGCTACGTCTCTATTGCATAGAGAGAGTGGAGTGGCCCAGTGCTTGGGAAATGGAGGCAGGGAGAATCAGAAATTCAAGGCCATCCTGACCGTGTGCCTGGACTAAATGAAGTACTCTCTCGAGGAAATGAGATGAAGGGGAGGTGGGGGTGTCAAGTCATTCAGCATGGTTTGCCACCCAGAACTAGAACGGCTGATATACGCATAAACTAAAACGGCGTCCCGTCCTCCCTCCGCGTGGACCCAGGTACCTAGCCACGGAGTGCCCACGACCTCCGGGGACCACTCGCTCCACTGGCCGATCTCGAACTCCTCCTTCCCTCGGAGCTGCACCACGTGCTTCACGCCTTGCAAGGCGTCGTGGATGATGCAACGATGCTGGGGCACCTGGAGCTGAGGATGAAGACACAGCGGCGAGTTCTAGTGCCCCTGGTGGGGAGATGCTGCAGGGAGAGGCACCCTGGACCACCCAGCACACCACTCAGGAGAGAGGCTCACAGCACCTGGGAGGCTGTGATGGAGCCATTCTTAGCCACATAGGCTGAAGTCACTGTAGGGAACTGGACCCGTCAAGCTGCAGCCTTCGCTTTACACAGAACCCAGCAGCCTCTTTCTGTGCTTGCTCTCGCACATAGGTCAAGGATCGAGGGGTATTTTTTTGTTTAGATATAGATTTGAGCTGGCCATGAAGGCTCACTTTTTTTTCCTCCGATATAGGGTTTCTCTGTGTTGCCTTGGCTGTCCTGGGCTCTCTTTGTAGACCAGGCTGGCCTCGAACTCAGGTTTCTCTGTGTTGCCTTGGCTGTCCTGGGCTCTCTTTGTAGACCAGGCTGGCCTTGAACTCACAGCGATCCGCCTGCCTCTGCCTCCTGAGTGCTGGGATTAAAGGCACGCGCCACCACGCCCGGCTGGGCTGGAAGGCTCACCTTTGTAACTACAGCACTTGGGAATTTAGGACACTAAGGCAGGAGGACTGTCACCAGTGACAACAAGGTGAAGAAACTTTGTCTCCAAAAAAAGGAAACGAATTACCAGCAACACCGTGAACGTCTTTGACCATATAGGTCTGTATCGAAGCTCAAACCGCAGCAGGTAGTAACGTGAGTTCCAGGACTCCGGGTTTTGCCAGCTGACATTGAGCCATTGAGGCCTTCCAGGGACAGCAGACACCACGACGTTGGTAGGTGGGTCAGGCTGCACTGTGGAGAAGGAACGGGCCTTCTATGCGACAGCAAGCATGGTCCAGAGGAGACCCTTAAAGGCTCTGCAGACACCCCCACCACCAGGCATATACCACTCCCCAGAAATGTTTACATTGTATTTTTTAATATGTATTATGTATACAGTGTTCTGCCTCCATGTACGCCTGCAGGCCAGAAGAGGGCACCAGATCACATTATAGATGGTTGTGAGCCACCATGTGGTTGCTGGGAATTGAACTCAAGACCTTTGGAGGAACAGCCAGTGCTCTTAACCTCTGAGCCATCTCTCCAGCCTGTATTTATTTAGTAGGAATGGAACCCAGAGCCTTGCACCTGGTAGGCAAGAACTTATTCACTGGATCACCCGTCAGTAACCCTATGTTCATCTTGAAAAGACAACTGCCCCCCCCCCCCGTCCATTTGGCAGCAATGCACCAAGACTCAGTGTTATCCCAAGCCCCTCTCCACGTCTTCCCTGCCTCTCCCAGAGGTAAATCAGGAACACACCCTCAGGAGAAGGAAGCAACTGTGCGGCATGGGGCCTTACTTACCCATCCTTAAGCTATGAAATTTCTCACTGGGGCTGGACCTGCTTCCGACACCGTTCGCAACGCACAGTGACACAATATGGTAAACTCTCTCGCCCTCAAGAATTTCCACCTGGCAGGAGAACTTTCCGGACTCCTGAGAATACTGGCAGGGCAACTGGAAGTCAGTCTTGACCCTGTTGGCGCTGACGTGGGACACAACAGAAAAAGAGCACAAACGTTCTATTAATTTCTGTTCGTTTCCAAGAGAAAGCAGTCTGCCCCAGGGTTGGAGGCTTGAGAACTGATGCCTAGCTTCCAGGTTTCACCTCAGCCAGGGTCTGCTCCTATAACTTCTTCTGACTTTCAGCAAGTTTTTCCAACCCAAGTGTTGCTTTTCCCCCTAGGAAATGTGAATGCTAGCCAGGCATGGTGGCGCACACCTGTAATCCCAGCACTTGGGGGCGGGGGCAGAGGCAGGTGGATCGCTGAGAGTTCGAGGCCAGCCTGGTCTACAAAGTGAGTCCAGGACAGCCATAGTTTCACAGAGAGACCCTGTCTCAAAAAACCAAAAAAATAAAATAAAATAAACCAAAATAAATAAATAAATAAATAAATAAATATGGCCAAGGGAAGCCAGATGCCCTCTGAACTCTCCCACTTCCACTTTCCCTGCTACTAGAAAACAAGTGACCAACCTCAGACTCAGATCTGAACCTTGGGCCCAACCTGGGTCGCCACACTGGTTTTGTTATAGGGAATTCCCCCCCACCCCCCCCACCCCCATCCGCTAGGGGCATTTCCAAGACCCTTCAGTGAGAGCCCTGAGACCTCAGAGTAGCAGGCCCTACCCTGGTCCATCACGTGCTTCTAGAGCCCAGCAGTAGAGCCACACTCGCAGGGTGAATCTGTGCAGTCATGGTTTGGGCTCTGCTGACGGCTCTGGATCACTGCCTGCTATTTGCTCTAGGGCCGACTAAGAGTTCTTTCGAGCTGACTCACAACCTAGGCGGGACTGCAAGAAGATGACCCCGTGGGCATGTATGTGCTGTACACACATGCATGCAGGCAAAACATTCATGCATAAAGTAAAATAAATCTTTTTTTTTTTTTTAATGGTTCCGGTCTAGCCAGTCCAACAGTTTCCTGGAGCCCTCAGCCTTGCTCTCTCACCTCTCGGGCCCCAGTGAGCCTGAACACACAGCCCTCCCTCCACCCTCTTGCCACTTACATTTTCTTCACAAACAGCACAGCCTTCGTGGTGGGAGAGGGGGTGCTGCTCGGGCGCCACTCACAAGTAGCATTTACGAAGGGGTTCTTCCGGAAGCAGGAGAGCTTGGGCTCCTCTGGAGGAACTGAAAGAGAGCTCAGCAGGATGAGGGAGGGGGGTTCGCGAGGCTTCTGAGCGCACCTGTGGGTTGCCTCCCCTTTGGCAAACCTCTACCTCCAAAAAAATATTTACAGTATGACCCACAATAGCAGCAAAATTACAGTTAGGAGGTAGCAACAGAACTAATTTTATGGCTGCGGGGGACAGGGGAGGGAGCCATATTAAAGGGTCGCAGCGTTAGGAAAAGTTGAGAACCACGGATCTAAAGGGTTGAAAAGATAATGTGAAACTAGACTCGGCCAGTCCCTCCTCAGTCCCCTCACCTGAAATTAACTGATGTTGACATCATCATCATCATCATGATAAATAACAGTGACATGAGATGCGAGGAAGCGCATGTCTGAGAGCAGGGCTTGCACACAGGACGTGACGTAGGCCCTATAGCCTCCATGGGAGCTGAGGGCGCCCTTAACCCCAGGGTGCGCCATCTGAGAGTTTCATGTGTGTTTCGTAGGTGCTGTGCAGTTTTCAACCCTCCAATAGTCACTTTATCTTTGCAACACTTTGCAACAAGGAAACATGATAAGGTTCACTGTATTTTGTCAGAGGAAACCTGAAGGATTTAGCAGGAGTTAAGCCCAGGTGCTTGGCCTGGGAGTCTAGCACTATTAAATCTGCCAGACAGCAGGGCGGTGGTGTCCCACGCCTTTAATCCCAGTACTTGGGAGACAGAGGCAGGCAGATCGCTGTGAGTTCGAGGCCAGCCTGGTCTACAAAAGGAGTCCAGTGCAGCGAAGGCCACACAGTGAGACCCTGTTTCGAAAAATCAAAAAAGCAAAAACAAAACAAAACAAAACAAACAAAAAACAAAAAGGAAAGGAAAAAAAAAATCTGCCAGACAAATTCCACCGCCAGCCACATGTCCCCATCTCAGAGGCAGAGCAGTGGCCCCTTTTCCCGAAACTCTTAAACCAAAAATGACAAACTTGAAGAATCAAGCGGGGTATCTTTCCAGAATGCAGAGACATGTCTCCTAGGACATTGGAGCTGCCCTGGGACCCACTTCCAAGGACACTGAGGGCACAACTCACCATCCACCAGCAAGGGCACAGTCTCAACCCGGTGATGCTCCAGGAAGCAATCATAATTCCCAGTGTTGCTGAGCTGCACTTCCCTCAGAACCAGAGTGTTCCCCGTGGTCTTCCACCATCTGGATTGCGAGCCAGAGTATACCCAGTATACAGTGGCATTGCCCACGGCTTCCGTCCCCGGGCAGATCAAGGTCACCGTGGCCCCGGGTAGGCTCGTCACTGTACCATTTGCCACCTCTGGGGAAGAAAAGCATGGAGTGAGCCACAGCAACTTGAAAATGGGATGTTGCTTCTGATCTGGAGACGTCAAAGGCCTCCATAGTAACCCCTCTGGGTTTCCCCAATGGCCCGGCTTGCATCAAAGCTGCTGGGCGTCCAGAAACCTCCCAGGCTACCCAGCTGTCTGCTAGGGTGCACCTGCTCAAGCTGTGATCTGGCAACCCAGCTCCCTTGATAGAAAGCACCCCCTTTTTTTCAGATTTTATTTTATTTTATTTTTGGCATATACAAGTATATTATTACACGTAAGTAGAAAAATTACATAGAACAAGAAGAACCACGAAACAATCAGGATCACATGAATGTTAAATTCAAGGTGCTTTGGTTAACTGCATTTGGCATCCTTGTAGAAAACATCTTTCCTGTCTTGGTGAGTCTAGAATTCTGAATGGGAATCAATGGCTAGCATGTCTCATCTCTGCCAACTCAAAACCTCTATCTGGACCTAAAGACATCTTTTTTTTTTTTTTTTTTTTTTTGGTTTTTCGAGACAGGGTCTCTCTGTGTAGCCTTGGCCATCCTGGACTCACTTTGTGGACCAGGCTGGCCTCGAACTCACAGCGATCCTCCTGCCTCTGCCTCCTGAGTGCTGGGATTAAAGGCGTGCGCCACCACGCCCGGCTTACATCTTAATCACTAAGCAGCTAAGATTAAGTATAAGACTGAATTATCTGGTCTTCGACCCCATCAGAGACTTGAGAAGGACTGAAAATAGAAAAACCTTTAAAGAGTCAGATGTGGTGGTACTTGCCTTTAGTCACCACACCTGGGAGGCAGAGGCAGGCAGACCTTCGAGTTTGAAGCCAGCCTGGTCTACAGAGCAAGTTCCAGGACAGTCAGGGCTACACAGAGAAACCCTGTCTTGAAAAAAAAAATCAATCCATCAATAAAAAAGAACCACTTCCCTAACTTAAGAAAAGAAAAAAGAGATTCCAGCCACCACAAAACAATCATGCGGTTTTATCTCAGTGTCTAGTGGCAATCACCCTTTCACAACTGACGGGCACACAAGTGAACCAACAAGTTCACCCAGGGATGAGTGTCAGGGTCTCAATCAGGAGCCGAGCACACACAACTGCGCAAGGAGGCACGACGTGACTGGCTGCACATGGGCCCATTTTACAGGTGGTAACCAACAGAGAGAATTATTGTCAGCGAGGAGAAGAGAGCCAAGGCCTCGGATTCTCTCCGCTCAGACCGGGTCCCTACACACCCACCTATGGTTCAAGGAACATGGAGTCGGACATAGTGATTCGTGCCCCACATCTGGGAGCCTGAGGCAGGGAGATCACCAAAAGTTTAAGGCCAGAAGGGCAAATCCACTCTTACTACAGATTCTAGGCTCACAGACTCTAAGACAAAGTGAGTCCTGCTGTCTCTCGTATCAAAGTAATCCCACTGGCTGAGGAAACCGAGTGTGGGGGCGTCATCTTTTCGGGTTGGAAGTGTGTGGCTCTTCAAACCAAACATCCACCTTCATATCAGCAAGTGGCAACGGCACATCTGCTCAAGGATTGGAAAGGCCAGGTGCTACCACAGTGCCTGGCCTCGGCTCCCCACCTGCGTCCCTGACACTGAGCCCTAACCACGAGAGTCTCTCTCTGACCTTTGAAGCCTTCTTGTTTGGAAAGAGGCCTTACCCAGGGCTCCTTTGCCTGTGCGTCCTCCCACTAAAGAGGAGGGAGTAAATAGACAGCAAATGTCACGCCATGGCAACCTGACTGTCCCCAGCAGCTGCTGGCCATGTTCAGGCACACTGCGTCAGAGAGGCAGGACATCTGCCTGGCCACATGGATGTCCTTCAAGCTTCCTTCTCACCCGGAGGACGGTGGGACGGGGGCAGCACCAGAACGGTGGCCACTGGTTTTCTCTCCTTACCTCCACAGTCTTGGGCTTATGGGTGGGTGGGGAAATGGCGGGGGCTGGGGAGATGGCTCTCAGTGGTAAAGAGTGAGCGCTGCTCTTCTGAGCACCCGAGTTCTTTTCCCAGCACCCACATTGGGCGGCTCACACTGCCAATTAGCGGTCTCACAGAGAACCCATACACAGTGGGGTACACTTACACCAGCGTAACGCCGGGACCCTTTAATACAGTTCCTCATGTTGTGGTGATCCCCAACATTAAAATTACTTTCATTGCTACTTCATAACGACTTTTGCTACTGTTATAAATCATAAATGTCAATATTTTTGGAAATAGAGGTTTGCCAAAGAGGTCACTCACTGACCCACAGATTGAGAACCGCCAACTTACATAGACATATGAATAAATAAAAATAAAATAAATCTTTTTTTTCTTTTTTTTTTTTCTTTTTAGAAAAAGGAATAGCCAGGCATGGCAGAGAAACACCTGTAATCTTAGTAGAGGCAAAGTGGGTCTCTGTGAGTTTCAGGACATTCAGAATTTTAAAGTCAGACTTTGTCTCAATAAGATAAAATTAAAATAATAAAATAAAAATAGCAGCATGTCCCCTTGTAACCAGGTGAGTTTGAGGAGGCTTCCTGGCTTTCTCTGGCCCACAGTGAGTAAGGAAAGCCCTTCCTCTGTCAGTCAGCCTGCCAATCAGCACCCAAGGCTTCATTCAACCGGGGTGAGGTGGAGCGGGGGTGGACAACACACATGATTGGGCACAGAGAGCCCCACCTGTGAGACACGCAGCCTCTGCAGCAGACTTCACGCAGCACCCACGGCAATAGCCTAAGTGGTGATTCCAGAACCCTAGAAGCGGAGGCCCTGGGACGGTGGTAAGCGGGAGGCTTCCGACAGTCTCCAAGGCCGGGCTCTAGCAAGCACGCATATGTGTTCTCCACTCTACACACATGTACAAATTAACATATGTAGCACTCATAAAGTTGTGAAGCATAAAAGAACCAGAGCTTCCCCCGAAACTAACACACTTGTTATCTCTGATCTACAACTTCCTGGCCTATATGCACTACACATTCGGCCCTTTTTTCTCCCTTACTTTAAATCTTTTTATTAGCCGGGCGTGGTGGCACTCACCTTTAATCCCAGCACTCGGGAGGCAGAGGCAGGCGGATCGCTGTGAGTTCGAGGCCAGCCTGGTCTACAAAGTGAGTCCAGGACAGCCAAGGCTACACAGAGAGACTCTGTCTCGAAAAAACAAAATAAATAAATAAATAAATCTTTTTATTACTCTATCCATCCATCTATTACAGGGGTTGTGTTTGCCATGGCACACGCGGGAACCAGAAGACAATGTGTGAGCACTCTTTCCTTCTATCATGAGAGACCTAGGGATTGAATTCAGCTTGTCAGACTAAGTGGCCAGCCCTCTTCCTTCCTTCCTTCCCTACTTTAAAAAATAAGTTGAGGGGCTGGAGAGGTGGCTCAGAGGTTAAGAACACTGGCTGTTCTTCCAAAGGTCCTGAGTTTAATTCCCAGCAAACACATGGTGGCTCACAACCATCTATAATGTGATCTGATGCCCTCTTCTGGCATACCAGCTCACATGCAAGCAGAATACTGTATAAATAATAATAAATCTTTAAAAAAAAAAAAAAGATTGGTTACCCAAAGGTCCTCTCTTCCCCCATCCCTACCCCACCCTCACGCAAAGGTCCTTTCTTCTTTTGTAACTTTACTTTGTCTCTGAGCTTCATCAAATGGTATTCTCCCACGTTGTGCTTTTTTCAGTCTTTTCCACAGTACGTGGGTATAGTTTGCTTACTGTCGCCTCAGCTTAGTATTCCAACAGTCCGAGGTGGCAAGTTGTTTCCAGGGCTGTGTTGTTTGAGTGAGAATGGCATGTAGTCTCAAGTGTTCAAATGTTCCGTCCCCACTTAGTGGGACTGTTTGGAAAGGATTCGGGAGGTGTGGCCTGCTGGAGGGGGCATGGCCTTGTGGGTGTGGCCTTGCTGGACCTGTGGCTTTGTTGGAAGAAGCTGGCCTTGTTGGAGGTGTTGGTGGCTTTGTGGGAGGAAGTGTGTCACTGAGGGTGGGCTTTGAGGTTTCAAAGGCCCACGCCAGACCTAGTCTCGCTCCCTCTCTCCCTCTCCCATCCCCCTGCCCTGCTGCCTGCAAATCAGAATGTTAGGCTCTCAGCTACTGCCCCCCTGCCACGCTGGCCTGCCTGTCACCATGCCTCTCACCCACCATGATGGTCGTGGACGCACCCTCTGAAACTATAAGCAAGCCTCAATGAAATATTTTTCTCTTTTATAAGTTGCCTTTGAGTCATGGTGCCTCCTCATAGAAAGAGAACAGCCACTAAGCCAGTCACTTTGTCACAGGTAGAGTATGGCTGTTAGCACTCTTACAGGTAACTCCCTGAGGTTCCCCAACAAAATCGCTGGGTTTTGCTTTGTCTTGTGTTTGAGACCAGGTCGCCTGTAGCCTAGCCTGGCCTCAAACTCTGTAACTGAGAATGACCTTGATACTCAAGTCTCCGCCTCCCGGGCGCTGGGATCACAGGTGCGCACGCCCACGCCTGGCCTCAACGAGGTGAAGTTTAGCAGGCCCAAAGACCCTCCAAATCACTGTATCCGTGTTCTCAGCCCCCCATTTCCCACTGGACAGAGCAGGCACCAAGCTTACGTCTATATTTTGAGCACGTAGGAACTTGGGTAGAAATACTGACAAAAAAGAAAACTCTGCTGGCCACTGGCCCCACTGCAATACTGGCAGCCGGCCAGGAGTGACTGTCAGATTCACAGGGCAGCGGGGGGTGGGGGGTGGGGGGGCAGGCAGCGCACCACAGATGCAAGGCACTTTCCAGGAAAGTCCAACGACCATGGACAGCTCTTGCTTTCTTTGGCATTTGTGCAGGCCACTGTCCTGAACTAGTCATGGACACGTGATGTTTTGGTCAACCACAGGCCACACACCAAGAGTCAGACTCCATAAGATTAGGACTGCGCTAGCCACTGTGAGGTCACACCACAGCGCGACATGCACGTGTTTGCAGAGTGCTACTTACTACTGGTGTGAACTGGAGTGTGCCTGTAAGCCCAGTGCTAGAAAGCTGGAGACAAAAAGGGGAAACCCTGCGGCTTGCTGGCCAGCCAGCCTAGCTAAGTCAGCAAGCTCCAGAGCCAGAGAGAGAGCCTGCCTCAAAAAAAAAAAAAAAAAAAAAAAAAAGTGGAGAGAGCCAACGAAATGCCTCAGCTTCTAAAGGCACTTGCTGACGTGGATTTGGCCCTTAAAACATAAATGGTGGGAGGAGGAAAAAACCCAACTCCTAAAAGTTTTCCTCTCATATCTATGTTCATGCCATGGGATATGTGTACCCCACGCAAAATAAGTAGGCATGGGTTTCTTGCTGTTCTTGTTGTTGGGGTTTTTTTTTTTTTTTTGGTTGTTTGTTTTGTTTTGTTTTCAAAACAGGGTTTCTCTGTGTAGCCCTGGCTGTCCTAGACCTCACTCTGCAGACCAGGCTGGTCTAGAACTAGAGATCCGCCTGCCTCTGCCATCTGAGTGCTGGGATTAAAGGTGTGTGCCACCACTGCCAGGCTTTAGATGTGATTTTTGGTTTTGGCTTTCCAGACAGGGCTTCTCTGTGTAGCTTTGGCTGTCCTGGAACTCACTCTGTAGACCAGGCTGGCCTCGAAGTCACAGAAATCTACCTGCCTCTGCCTCCTGAGTGCTGGGATTACAGATGTGCACCACCACCATCTGACTAGATGTGATTTTTTTTTTAATTGAAAAATAAATAGGGTGGAAAGTAACTAAGGAAGGTACCCTATGCCAACCCCTGGCATGTGACACATGCATGTGCACACCAATGCGCACACACTGCAGTTTTAAACAAAAATTTGCCGTAAAACAATATGTGACATTATGCTGACAAGAGACACGCCTGCTTCCCTCCTCTTGATAATATCAAGAGGCCACATCAAGTGATTGGCCTACAACATCCAGGATGGTGTAACTCTGCTATATCTGCACATCAACAAAACCATCAGGCAACACATTTCTCAGAACGCGTCCCCATTATTATTAAGTGATGCACAACTCCCTATACAGGTCACCACTGTAAGCTCCAGTTCGCCTCGCACCAGCAAACACGATGGGCACTCATTACTCGCTTGTCTGGAACAGGCAGGGTCTCCACACCGCACTCCCAGAAGCCCCCGGGGTGGATGATCTGTGGTTCAAGGGGCGTAATTCATGAGGCCCGGTGGGCAGACCCTGCTAGGGACCAGCCAGGAGGCCTCACGGCACGAGGAGAGGGAGCTCTCTTCTGCTTCTGCCCCTGTCAGGGCCAAGAAAAACGTCCCTCTGGCCACTTCCCTACCCTTTCCCTCCCAGTAGAAACCTCTGCATGTTTGGCTAGTAGCTTGAATAACGGCCAGGACTGCTCAGTTAAAGGCGCTTGCAAACAATGGCAAATACATTCAGGTACCTCGGAGACCACTCCCCCCCCCCCCGCCCCCAAAATAAAAGTCTTTATTTTCTCTTCCACAAAAGCAGAGTTGTAAAGAGCCACATAATGGCCACTTCCTCTGCCAAGAACCTGAATAATGGCTTTCTGGGTCTTTACGACTGAGTCACTGATATCTGGGGGGGGGGGGGGGTTGTTGGTTTTTTTTTAATCAGGAACAATTAATTATAAAACCCCATCTGTAAGTGGTGCCAGTCAGCCCTACTTCAAAACATATTTCTTCTGGGACTGTGTTGACTTTGATCTCAGAAGCATGCTGTACCTAATGATCAAAGGATGGTCTCGCTGGGGAAACCAGGACAAAAGAGCCTAGTGCCAATCCAAGCGAGCAGCCTGACCTCCCACCCACCCACTCTCTGCCTCCCTGACCCAGGTCTGAGCCAGCGCCTAGGTCCTGAACAGTGATGAGACAGCCTCAGGAACAGCTTTTTGTAGAGTTCAGGAAGCGATGGTCTTGGAGGCACCCTCCCTGGACCTCTGTCTGCCCTGCCAGTGGAGAGGACCCCAGTGATTTCTTTCCTTTCCTCTTTCAGTCAGCTTTGCTATGGCTGCTTTGTTTTCCGAGGCAGAGTGTTGCTACATTCCCCAAGCTGGCCTCGAACACCTGGCTAAAGAGACCCTCCTCCTTCAGTGGAAGATAGGACAATAGGTATAACACGAATTTGGCTTTTCCATGTTTTAAAGAGTCTACTCTTACTCTTATATATTTGTATTCTTTAAGCAGAGATACTATGTAACTGATCCGAGTTATCACATACGAGGGAGGGGTGCAGCGTGCACGAAGTGCCAGTGATGGGGTAGACTTAAGACAGGCAAATACTTAAACATTTTCAGACCAGAGTGTCCACCCAAACCTTGTACTCTTCTTCGTCAATGGCCAGACTCTGTGCCCTCAGCCCATCCTTCCCAGAAGGTTTGATTCTGGAGGGGACACGTGGAATCATCTCTGGGCTCAGCCTGGGTTTTCTCCATCTGGACACATCATCCTTTGGGGGTAGCCAGGCCTCCACCTCCATCGGCTCCACTGGAGGAGGCACAGCAGGGAGTTGGGTGGGTAGGTACTGTGGGAACACCCTTCCTGTGAGGTTGGCCCAGGGACCACAGGCTCCCTCCCAAACTCGGCAGGCAGGGTGGGGTGCGGCAGCTGCTACACAGGATGAAATTCAGCAAAGAGCACACATCTGCCCTTGAGCAATTGCTCAACCCATGAGAGTCAGGCAGCAAGCTTGTGCCTGTCCCCTTCTGAGGAATTCAAAATTTTTTGCGCAACGTAACATACAAGGTCACGTGTTCCCACCAGGGGATATACTGGCAGCCACTGAACATCTGCTGTGTATTGTGTCCCCACCCCCACCCCCCTTCCGTATTGCTATCTTATTTAATCTCCAGGTTCCTGAGGCCTTAAAACTTCTCATAATCCTGGCTACTCTAAAACAAAATGTTCCTGATGCTGTGAACAGAGAAAAATCATCCTAAAGGACAAAGAGAAACTTGACAGAGGCCTTGGGAGATCACTGGGCAGTTGATAAGCGGATTGCAGAGGACCACCATAAAAGGGGGAACAGAACATTTAAGTCACCCAGAAGAAGTGAGAGTCCTGGGATGGCTGGGGAGCCCCACAGGGAACGAGGGGTGTGCAAGGACCTTCCAAGAGGACAGATCAACACTGGCTGATCTGCTGGCAGAGGAGGCCCCAGCTAAGGTATGTGCCAGCTAGGCGCCATCCTGCCTCCTATGCCAGCCTCTACGACGACGGCCACATTTTTTTCCCTGCTTCTGTTTCTCCTCGAATTGACCTTGAGAAGAAACCAACTCCTAGTGCATCATAAAGTGTCCCAGGCAAGAGAATAAAGGGGCATCTGAGGATTGTGAGTCCTCCTGGTCCTTGCCAAGGCGTGTTGCATGCAGAAAGGAAGGACATTTCATCCCAGGCTCCTACGTTGCCAGAAGTACCTCCGTTGGTGTTAAAGTCAGGAAAGACAACGGCAGAATGTCTGTCAATCTCGAATTGCGTCCCTGCCTCCTCACACACACACCACACACACTTGGTGTGTGATCTAGCCACAGCATAGTCGCTGGCTGGTTGGTTAGGGTTAGCTTCCACACTCTTGCCTGACTTTGTTCACTTTTGCGACAGATTCTTGCTATGTGGCTCCAGCTAGCCTGGAACTCATTATAAAGACTAAATTAGGGCTGGAGAGATGGGTCAGTGGTTAAAAGCACCGACTGCTCTTCCAGAGATCCTGAGTTCAATTCTCAGCAACCACATGGCTCACAACCAATCATCTATAAATGAGATCTTCTGACATGCAGATAGAGAACTCATATACATAAAATAAAAATCAATAAATCTAAAAAAAAAAAAAAGACTAAGTTGGCCTCAAAGGGATAGTGACCCTCCTGTTTCAGGCGTCAAAGGGCTAGAAATATAAGCATCTAGCACCGGCTTACCCAGGAGGTATAGGTAACCCAGGCAGGGCCCACTTGCCTTCTCCAAGCAATGAGGGTTCCAACTGTGGTCTGGCGGCCCCTGAGAGGCCCCTTCTGATGCCTAGTGTCCCATCACTTCCACATCATTACTTCTCAGAGGGCAGGAAGCACCTCTGTTCCCCACGGGCAATGCCCCTTGAAACATACACACCATCTGTGCTTGGTTACTGGGTGACCCTTGGGTGGGGAGGTGGTGGGGACGGCTGATGGCCAGGCCATCCCAGGGCCCACCAGGTGATGCTTTTCTCTTCCTTGACAGCTCTAGGGGAGAGAAGTCCCTCCTGCCTTCCTTGCTCCCCTGCCTGTATGGCCTACATTGTCTCTGCGACACTAGCTCACCACCACCCAGACACCACTCTACTGAGGACTTTGCTGCATAGTTCTGGAAAGCGGAGCTCTGCCCGTTAGAGTAAGATCTGGTTCCAGAAAACCCAAGAGCTTTGCTGTTGCTGTCACACACACCGCTCCTGCTCCCCCTCCTCAAGTACGTTTGCAAATGTCAATAGCCAGAGAGAAAAGTATGCACACGATGACATGTTTCTCAACCTCTCCCAGAGCCACTGCTCCTCTTGCCAGCAAAAACAAGTTCAGCTTCCTGGCCCTGCAAGCCAGCTGGCAGCCTGTCGCAGAGGACACAGGCTTAACAAGTGTCTGGTAATCCCATCCCACTGTCCCACTTCAGGCAGCCCAAGGGTGGCCTCCCCGCTCCTCGGTCGTGAGGCACAACACTGAAAGTCCTCTCGAGACACTCAGAGCCTTCACCTAAAAGGAGGTGGGTGTGCAACCGGACAGTGCAGAGACAGACAGACAGGCAGACAGACAGGCAGGAAGACACTCACTTTGGAGCACTCAGTCCTAAATGGAACCAAACCCCTCCCTCAGGGCTCAGGGAGAGATGGGGAAGAGGAGGTGAAAAGTGTGTTAGAGCCAGAGGTTATGGAGGACTCCTAGGAAACACTGCCCTCCAGGCATAACAGGAGATGCATATATGAATTCATGGGACTGTGGCAGCACAGTCAAGCCTGATGGATCCCAGGGCTGAGAGAGGGAAGTGAACGGGGCTCCCACCCCTAACCAGGAACTATCTGCAGTTGCAAAGAAAAATATTAGCCTTCCCAAATGGACTCTCGCTGGGTATATTAACTGCCCCAGCCAGCCAGGGTTTGACTAAAGTTCGGGAGGAGATTCACCTGTGTGAAGGACTCTCACGGGATTCAGACCAGCTGCTCGCTCCACAGAGAACCAGACCAGCGCAGTAAAACTAAGCCCTAGGCTCCAGGACAGAACACAAGACACAAAAAAGGATTGACCCCATGCCCAGGAGTAGAGGGCCAACACACAATGGAGTCAATAGCATTTTTATAAACTTTTTGTCTCATTTAAGTTTTTTTTGGTTTTGTTTTGCTTGTTTGTCTTATTGGTCTTGAGCTTGCATGTCTAGATTTCTGGTTTCGTGTTTTTGCGATTTTAAGTGTGTGTGGTTTCTGCCTTTTGTGTTTTGGTTATTTGTGTTTTTAAGGGGTATAGAGTTGGGTGGGAAGGGAGTGTCTGAGAGGAGCTGGGAGAGAGGAAAAGCGTTATCGGAATATCTGGTATGAAAACAATCTCTTCCAGTGAAAACAAAAACAAACAAACAAAAAAAAGCACACGCCTTTTAATCCCAGCAGGGATGCAAAAGCAGCCAGATCTGAGGCTAGCCTGGTCTACAGAGCAAGTTCCAGGATAGCCAAGACTACACAGAAAAACCATGTCTCAAAAAAAAAAAAAAAAAAAAAAAAAAAAAAAAAAAAAAAGAAAGAAAAGAAAAGAAAAAGGATCAGAGCAACAGGAAAAGGTTGGGAGGTGCGGAGGGCTTGCCAGGAGCCTGTGGGCAACTCATGTCCAAGCAGAAACAAATGCGAACTTAGGTCTCCTGGGGTTAAGCAAATCTCCAGTGCTCAGTTACCTCTCCTTGCGTTCTCCACATAAGGGGTAGAGCCAGTCAACCACCTTCTGATGTGATGGTACTTAAGCCATTTTTACAGAGTGCTCACTGCACACTGGGCACTTTGCCGAGCTCTCAGAAGTCCTGCAGGGACAGAGGTGTCATCCACCCCATCGCCATCCCTGGTCACATTGTTGAGGCAACAAGAATGAAAGAAATTAGCTGGGTGCAGTGGCGCACGCCTGTAATCCCAGCACTCAGGAGGCAGAGGCAGGCCGATCGCTGTGAGTTCAAGGCCAGCCTGGTCTACAAAGCCAAGCTAGGATAGACAAGGCTACACAGAGAAACCCTGTCTCCAAAAACAAACAAACAAAAAAATCACAGAAGTTAAGGAACCAAGCCAGGCACAGTACAGCCCATAATCCCAACACTCAGGAGGCCTGAGGCAGGAGACTTGTGAGTGTAAGGCCATCCTGGCCTACATCGTGAGGACCTGTCTCAAAAATGAGCAAGTGGGACATGCACATTGGGCATGGATGAGTTGGGGAGCCAGCCTTCCTCTCAACACACACACACACACACACACACACACACACACACACACACACACACACACCCCTAGGCTGCTTACCGCCCTATTTCCCTGATCTCCTCTCCCCTGCCAGCTCTCTTCATAGCTCTCCAGGACCACAGAGCCTGTGGATGCCTGAGTTCTTGGGAAGACAGAGCCTTCTCTCCCTAGTGGACGGCGGGAGCGGGCCTGGGGCTCTTTCCCTCTCCCTGTACTAACAGCAGCTGTGTGGTGTCTCCCCACTCTGCCTCTGAGGCTCCCACTGTCCTAGCTGCTCTGCACCTGGGCCTCTTCTCCGTGACTTCTCCAAGCCACGGCCTCCAGGTCACAGCCACACAACACTCGCAGGCTGTATCGCATAGCCCATGCCCCTGCTCTGAGTCAGCTCCCAAGCAGTTCTCAAATTAATGGCTCCTGGCAGGACACCAGTCCCCCCAGCCCACTAATGGGCCTGTACTCCTCGTACCTGCTTGTATTTGCCTTGTATTTGGCAGAGTCAGTATTTACCTTGGCTCAGCCCTTCCTCCCTATCTACCGAGTGGACCAAATACTCATGAGAGAAAGGCCTGGGAGAAGCCTCCCGTGTGCTGACTCGGAGACCCATGGTGTAGCCAGCTCCAAACCAGAAAAACACTGGGCCCCTTGGCTTCTTCAGAGAAAAATCACTCAGCCCCAGGCCAAGAAGGTCTGGGCAGGTTATCTCTCCAAGATTATGAGTTAATTAGAGGAAAGACAGCTGAGGAGAGCAATCTGCTGCCCCGTCCCCACCTGCCCCATATTAAGCAATGAAGAAATGAACAGGCCAGAGGAGGCTCTCCCTGGCACTGACTCCCCTCTGGGGACTCTGGGGACTTTGGTCTGGAAACCAGTGTGGGGAGGTGCTGCGGCAGGAAGCAGGTGCTGAAACAGGCACCAGGCTCAAAAACCTAAGGACTCTCGCGGGATTCAGACCAGCTGCTCGCTCCATAGAGAACCAGACTAGTGCAATAAAACTAAGCCCTAGGCTACGAGCTCTCAGTTTGTGTCCACCCCACAGCCATCAGCCTTCCTAGCAGTACAACATAAAAGGGCTTTTCTTCCCATTTCTTAGGGCTAACCAGCAGCCTGGCCCACAGTCAGGAAGATGGGTAGAAAGTGATAAGGAGGAACCGCTCCTATCTCCCTTAGGCCATCCCAAAGCAAAGCTACCAAGCCTGCCCCGCCCCCAGCTCCGATGCCCACCCCTTAGCTAGGGGAGAACAAAGCTCTAGAGGTGATTCAGAAAGATTCAGCCCTAGGAGGGGAGATGGCGAGCTCTCAGAGGAGAGAGCATCCTTCTCTCCTGCTCAAGCTCCCTTGCCACCTCTAGAGCCCTACACACCCCATGGAATAGTAACTCAACCCAGCTCAGACAATACACTGTGTAGGTCTGTTTAAAAAAAAAAAAAAAGCTAGGTGGTGGTGCCTCACACCTTTAATCCCAGCACTCAGGAGGCAGAAGCAGGAGCATCTCTGTGAGTTTGAAGCCAACCTGGTCTACAGAAAGAGCTCCAGGACAGCCAGGGCTGTTACACAGAGAAACCCTGTCTCAAAAAAAAGAAAGCAAGGCTGGAGAGATGGCTCAAAAGTTAAGAAGCACTGACTGCTCTTCCTGAGGTCCTGAGTTCAATTCCCACCAACCACACAGTGGCTCACAGCCATCTTTAATGTGATCTAATGACTCCTTCTGGCCTGCACGCAGAGCACTGTATACAAAATAAATAAACACAGCACTCGGGAGGCAGAGGCAGGAGGATCGCTGTGAGTTCGAGGCCAGCCTGGTCTACAAAGTGAGTCCAGGACAGCCAAGGCTACCCAGTGAAACCCTGTCTCAAAAAACCAAGCCAAACCAAACCAATCCAAAATAAATAAATAAATATTTAAAGACAAACAAAAAAAGAAAGAAAACAAAATAAAACAAAAACAAAAACCCTTGTAACAAAATAAAACAAACAAACAAACAAACAAACAAAAACCCCTGTAACTTCTGGGATGGACTCACAGCAGTGGGGCACAGTGGCTGTGGACTTCTGTGCATAGTGGTGTGGCCCTGAAAGATCCCAAGCCCAAGGTTAGGACAGACAGTGGCCAAGCATCATCAAAAGGTGGACATTGACCTCTACCTACCCTGCCATTGATAGCACAAGCTATGCCTACTGTGCTGGGGACAGCTGGGGACACCAAGGATGAGGAGGCCCCCAGGATACCTTCCTGGAGAATCCAAGGTGGAGTCTGTCTCAGGAAGTCACAGACTTCCCTCAGCATCCCTTCCTGGCCCTTCCTTGTATCTGGCCCCTGTAGGCCCCCACTGTGCCATGGCGACTAGCATCCATGGGCGGGTGATAGCAGTGTCTTGGGGCAGGGTGGCTGGCAGCAGAGTGCTGCTCCTTCCATTGCCACCACTGACCTAAAGATGTCCTCTTCCCGTCCCACTCCCGCTATGTCTGCTGACTTAGGGCATGTTCAGGATGCTGTTCCTCCAGGATGCTAGCCTGATGGGGGGAATCATAACGCGGTGCTCCCTCCAAGGGTGCCCTCTGATGCCCTTGTGAGACTGATGTGTGTGTGTGTGTGTGCGTGCATGCGCGCACAAAGAAAAAGAAGGAAGCAAAGGCTCCCAAGCCCTGCTGCGTAGGTCTTCCATAGAGAACAACACGGGAGGGGAATCTCAAGAAAAAGCCTGGGGGTCAGCAAGATGGCTCCATCAGTGACGTGCCTGCATAAGGACATGAGTTTGAACCGGCAGGACCCACAGCAAGGTGACACGTGCCTGAAACTCTAGCACTGGGTGGGTGGGTGGGTGGGATCCCTGAAGCTCCTGGGCCAGTCAGCCCAGCCGAATCAAGTAGCTTTGCTGCACTGAGCATCTGTCTCTCAAAAAAGGTGAAAAATCATGGAAGAAAAACACCCACTAGTCTATCTCTGTAAACACATGTGCACACACCTGCAGTAACATGTCACACACACACATGCACGCACACACACATGCATGCACGCATATGCGCGCACACACACACACACACACACACACACACACACACACACACACACACCAGAAAGGAAGCAGTTAAGCACATCTGCTCATGGTGGGACCCAGGCGTCCAGCTCTGCCACTGCCCCAGCTCAGCCTCTTCATGAATAAACCCCAGGAGGTCTCTCAAAACAAGAAGACTGCATTACAGAACTGCCACCTAACCTCTGAACTTCACAGTGAGAAAAAGGTGGAGTGTGGTGGCACACACCTGTAGTCCAGCAAAGGTACAAGGATAGCCTGGTCTACGAGGTGAGTTCTTTCTGCTTGTCTGAGACAGGATTTCATGGTTGGCCTTGCTATGTAGCTAAAGGTTACCTTAAACTCCTGATCCTCGGCTCCCATTTCCCAAGTGCTGAGATTACAGTCCTGTGTCCCCACACCTGGCCCCATATAGTCTGTGGCCAACAAGGGCTACATAGTGAGACCTGTGGGGTCAGGGGGAGGAAATACAACAGGGCTATTTAAAAAGGTAGTTAAGCCAGGCAAGGAGACTCTAAAGTTCAAATGGAAAAGCAAACAAGCCAAGATAGCCAGGAAAAACTTGGAAAAGAAAAAAAATGAGAGTGAGATTAGTCCTGCACAATTTATAACATATTATAAAGATATAATAATTAAGATAGTGTGGTAGTGTCACACAAATAGAGACATAAACTAAAGAAGAAATGAGAAAGCACAGAAATAAAAACTAGGGCTGAAGCTGGGCATGGTGTTCTTTAGTCCCAGCACTCGGGAGGCAGAGGCAGGAGGATCTCTGTGAGTTCAAGGCCTGGTCTACAAAGCTACTCTAGGACAGCCAAGGCTAACACAGAGAGGCCCTGTCTCAAAAAACCAAAAAACAACAACAACAACCAGGGCTGAGGCTCTAGCTGACCAGTAGATTACTTGCCTGGTGTGTGCTCAAAATGCTCAAGTCCCTGGGTTCAAACCCCAACCAGCACAGGCGGGGTGTGTGTGTGTGTGTGTGTGTGTGTGTGTGTGTGTGTGTGTGTGTGTGTGTGTTACTCTGTACCACTGAATAGTTGGCTCACTTTAAAAGTGGTTAAGAGAGCATTTGCGCGCCTGCAATCCCAGCAGGCAGAGGCAGCGGATCAATGTGAGTTCGAGTCCAGGACAGCCAAGGCTACACAGAGAAACCCTATCTCGAGAAAGGAAAAAGTGGTTACGGGGATACACTGAGTTCCAGGCTAGCCTGGGCTACATAAGACCCGGTCTTGGAAGGAAAAAACGAAGGAAGGAAGGAAACAAAAAAGAAGAGAGAGTGCTTTCCTAGCATCCAAAGCTTACTCCCCACTACTGCAATTAATTAAATTCAGTGGGTAGGAAGCAGCTGTTCAATAAACCATAAAGGGATATCAGGTTACAACTGGAAAAAGCTAGAGCAAACCTCATACCTCATCCCTTGGTTAACTCAAAATGAATGAACTATTTATAAATTTTGTTTTGGTTTGTTTTGAGTCAGAGTCTCCCTACATAGCCCTGGCCGTCCTGCAACTCATGATGTAGACTAGGCTGGCCTCGAACTCACAGAGAAGCTCCTGCCTCTGCCCCCTGAGTGCTGGGATTAAAGGCATGCACCACCACACCTGGCCAAATATTTAAATTATTTTAAAATGCATTTGTTTATTATACAGGTGAAGGAGTGCCTGACGTGATGCGTGTGAACGCCACGGCACATATGCGGAGGTCAGAGGTCAGCTTTGAGAAGTCGGTTCTCTCCATCTGCCTTTTATGTAAGTTCTGGGGGTCAAACTCAGGTCGCCGAGCTTGTGGCATTAGTGTGTTTGCTCACTGAGCCATCTCAACAGCTCTCAACTCAGCTCTGTGCGCGTGTGTGTTTGTGTGCGTGTGTGCTTATGAGTGCAAGTGTCCACAGATCCCAGAAGAGGGCATCATCATCAGATTCCCCTGGAGTTGGAGTTTCAAGCAGTTGTAAGCCACCTGTCATGGGTGCTGGCAACTTGGGCCCTTGGCAAGAGCAGTATGCTCTCCTAACCACTGAGCCACCTCTCCAGGACCTTTCACATATATCATTTAACACTGGAACTTGCCTGGCCTCGAACTCCCGGTAATCCTATTTCCCAAGTGCTAGGAGTGTAAGTGTGATTTTTTTTTTTTTTTACATTTTTAAACTCTTGAAAATAAAAGCAAAGCTGAGCATGGTGGTGCACACTCAGGAGGCAGAAGGTGGGGGATTTCTGTGAGTTCGAAGCCAACCTGGTCTACAGAGTGACTCCAGGACAGCCAAGGGTACATAGAGAAGCCCTGTCCTGAAAAACCAAAAGGAGGAGGAGGAAGAAGGGGAAGAGGAAGAGGAGGAGGAGGAAGAGGAGGAAGAAGAGGAAGAGGAAGAGTAGGAAGAAGAGGAAGAGGAGGAGGAAGAGGAGGAGGAAGAGGAGGAGGAGGAAGAAAGGAAAAGGAAGAATCTTTTAAAATGGTATTGGTATGAAAACGATCTCACTAAATATGACACAAACTCAAGAAGTCATATAAATTCAACTGTAGCTTAAAAAAAATAATTTATTTTTCTGAGAAGGGTAGGTCATTCCTTTAATCCCAGTAATCAAGAGGCTGAGGTAGGAGGCTTAGGAGTTTGAAGCCAGCCTGGGCTACACAGCAAGACCTTGTCTCAAAAACAAAAAGAAACAAAACAAAGCAAATCTGTGTAGCAAAAAATAAAAACAGGGGCCTGGAGAGATGGCTCAGCGGTTGAGAGCACTGACTGCTCTTCCGGAGGTCCTGAGTTCAATTCCCAGTGACCACATGGTGGCTCACAACCATCTATAATGTGATCTGATGCATACTGTATACATAATAAATAAATCTTTTAAAAAATAAAATAAAAATAAAAACAAACAAACAAAAGACTTTGCTACCAAAACAATAAAAGACAAACTGAAAAACTATTTGCAACTTGTACCAAGCCTGAGTTCTTTTTATATAGTAAAGCTTCTGTAGAAAACACAAAAAAGATCAACAACAGCACAGTGAAAAAGGAACAGTTTAAACAGGCAGATAATGCAAATAAATTATGAAATGCCTGCTGCCCAGAGAAATACCCATCCAGACTCCGTCAGAGTAGTGTGTGCAAATAAACTCCACACGGACATAATGTTCGTTGCAGAGGCCATGGGGGGGGGGGTGTTTGGTTTGGGTTTAGTTTGGTTTGGTTTGGTTTTTTGAGACAGGGTTTCTCGGTGTAACAGCCCTGGCTGTCCTTGGAGCTCACTCTGTAAACCAGGCTGGCTTTGATCCACCTACCTCTGCCCCCTAAAGTGCTGGGATTAAAGGCATGCACCACTACCACAGAGGCTATTTTTTTTTATGTATGTTTGTTTATTTTTGTTGTTGTTGTTTTGGGATTTTTGTTTTGTTTTTGAGATAGGGTCTCAATGTAGCCCTG
Organism: Acomys minous; assembly: GCF_964271855.1. Taxonomy (NCBI): domain Eukaryota; kingdom Metazoa; phylum Chordata; class Mammalia; order Rodentia; family Muridae; genus Acomys; species Acomys minous. Next base: position 62,161,142 of record NC_140499.1, read on the forward strand.
CTGGCTTGGAATTCATGATATAGACCAGGCTGGTCTCAAACTCACTGGCCTCTGCCTTCTGAGTGCTAGTATTAAAAGAGTGTGCCACCATGTCTGACCAGATGCCACTTTAGTGACACACACTAACAGTATGTGTAGATACAGGCATGCTTGTATTTTGCTGGGGTATAAATTGGCACAACTTCTCCTTTTTGTTTTTCTTTTTTTCATTTTGTTTTGTTTTTGTTTTTGTTTTTCGAGACAGGGTTTCTTGTGTGGTCTTGACTGTCCTGGACTCACTTTGTAGACCAGGCTAGCCTCGACCTCACAGAAATCTGCCTGCACCACCACGCCTGGCTTTTCCTTTTTTCAAATTACAAAGCTCATGGCATTTGCCCCATCAGTCCCCTTGGAGGACTTGATCCTGTGGGTGTGCCTTTGTCGAATGAGTGGTGCTAACATTATCCCCACAGTACCGTCTGCAACGGCAAGGTGAGATGTGGTGAAATGTCCGTCACACACTGGGTGTGGGGATATAGCCCAACTGGCAGAATGCCTGCCCTGCATGAGCAAGGCCCCGGCTTCCATGCCCAGAGCCCAGGGGCGAGGCTGGGGGGGAGGGGAGGGAAATGTATATATTCACACAATGAAATATCCAAAATGAATAAACAAACAAACTCTGTTTAGGTGGCACACATCTGTAATCCCAGAACTTAGAAAGCAGAGACAGGAAGAGAGTATTGCAAGCTCAAGGCCTCCTGGTTTACACAGCAAGTTCTAGAACTTTCCAACCTCTCTAGGCCTTGCTCTGCCCATTCAGAGTCTGTACTCGCCTCAGAATGTTGCTGTGAGGGCTACATTCAACATCTCAGGCGAAACCTTCAGCGCGGCCCTCAGAGCACACCTAATCTCCCCAACGTGAGGTGAGCGGCAGCTGCGAGCTCTCACTACTATCCCTGCGCTTTGGCCTCTTCCCTGCTCCAGAGGCAAAGCCTTCACTCCGCAGCCTCCCCTTCCTCAGGGGTTCCATGAGAGACCCTGCCTCAAAGGATAAAGTGGAGAACAACAGAGGAAGTGACCCAGTGTCCGTGTCCGGCTTTCACACGTGTGCCTTGTATATGACCTCTACATGCATGTACACATATGGGCTGGTGAACCTGCCTGCACGCACAGCACACACGCATACATCGCACGTGCACACTTACTCATTATAAAATCAAAACTCAGAGCAGAAGCTCAGACCTTGGTCTGTCACATCTTTCCTGTGTGGTCAAGGACCAGTTTCTGAGTCTCTCTGGCCCTCTTCCTCCTTGCTGCTCCCTCAAGGTCCTTGCCCACCAGTTTTTACTTCTTTTAACTATTTGGCCACGAGCTCCTTCCCAGTAGCATAGAAAAGCAGACATATTTCAATAGTCTTAAAAAAAAAAAATTCCTCATTGTCACCGTTAGCCAACAAACATGCTCTGAAATTTCAAAAGAGCTGACCAGACCTGCGGCCTCTCTGCCGGTCTTTGGTGTCCACCATTCCTCAGGCCAAAGTCACCACCAATGTCCTGCCTGCTGTTAAACTCCACTGGTCAGCCAGGCGTGGTGGCGCAGGCCTTTAATCCCAGCACTCGGGAGGCAGAGGCAGGTGGATCGCTGTGAGTTCGAGGCCAGCCTGGTCTACAAAGGGAGCCTAGGACAATCAGGGCCACACAGAGAAACCCTGTCTTGAAGAACAAAAAACAAAACAAAGAAACAAAAATCCCACTGGGTCAAGCCTGAGCCATCCTGCCTGACTTTTTAGGGATATTTGACAATGAACACTCCTGCCAGGCAGCAGTGGCTCACTCCGTTAAGCCCAGCGCTCAGGAGGCAGAGGCAGGAGGATCTTTGTGAGTTCAAGACCAGGAGATACACAGAGAAACACTGTTTGGGGGGAGGTGAGGGGGGTGGAGGTGAAATCTGCCTGTAGGTGATTTTCATTCCCAAGTTGCTCTGGATCCCTCAGGATCCAAAGTCATTCTCTACCCAACCCCCCCGCTCTCTCCCCCTACCCCACCCGGGGAGAGGGGGGGTCTCTTGTAGCCTAAGCTGGCCTTGAATTTCTGCCCCGTCTTCTCTTGTACTGCGATTACAAACATACAACCCAGCACGTCTAGTTCAGCACCCTTCCTTGGTTGTCCTTTGGCCGGCTCAGCTCCCATGTGCCCCAGGATGACCTTTGACCTACTCATCTAACATACCACCTGCTCTCCTGTAGCTACCCTGGCCAGGCCAGAGCCGGCTGGCACTGCACCCACCTAAAGCTGCACTGTTGTGCCAAGGGGCTGACACAGTTTCTTGCATGAAGTTGATACTGACTGCCACAGTTACTGTAACCACCATGGAAAGGGAAGCCCAAAGAATGATTTTCTGGAAGGAGGAAGGGAGAGAGACGTGAGTCAGAGAACAGGCCCCTGGATTCAGGCCTCAGGAGCGCCCCGTGCTAGAAGCCGCCAGGCAGAGCTGGCAAGAGACAAGTGGAGAGAAGAAAGCTGCCGAAGTACAGCAAAAAACATCAAAGCTGGGACAAGAGAGAGAGGGCTCACTGATTAAGAAGAGTTCCTCCCGAGCCCACACCTTTGTCCCAGCACTCAGGTGGAAGGCAGAGGCAGGAGGAGCTCTGTGAGTTCAAGACCAACCTGGTCTACAAAGCAAGTTCCAGGAGACCCAGCGCAGGATAGTGAAACCTTGTCTCCAAAAAAAAAAAAAAAAAAAAAAAGGAAATTCTTTCAAAGGACCAGGATTTGATGCCCAGCCCCCACATGGTGACTGACAACCATCTGTAACTGAGGCTCCAATGCCCTCTCTTGGCCTCTCTCAGTCACATGCATGCAAGCAGACATACATGCAGACCAAACACATTTTTTAAAAAACTTAGGCGAGTTTACACTACTCCTTTCTTCTTTTAGGCATTCACTCAGTCGTCCTCTGACCCTGAAGCATCCCATCCTACACCTGCTCACCATGCACACGCACAGCACCACAGTCCCCACGTGCTGTGCCCCTCTCTCCACGTTAGTCACTGCCACACTTTACCCCCATTTTTGTTCTGCTAGGAGGTTGCTTCAGTTAGCCAGGGACTTCTGTCTATCTTGTTCACAGCTATGCCTTACTCCCTGTACTGGTTTCTGCAACACAGTGGGAATTCAAAATGTATCTTAAGACTAAATGGATTCTAGCTGGGCGTGGTGGCGCACGCCTTTAATCCCAGCACTCAGGAGGCAGAGGCAGGCGGATCGCTGTGAGTTCGAGGCCAGCCTGGTCTACAAAGTGAGTCCAGGACAGCCAAGGCTACACAGAGAAACCCTGTCTCAAAAAAAAAAAAACCCCAAAAACAAAAACAAAAGCAAAAAGGACTAAATGGCTTCTTAGCCACACACATTTGCACACGCACTCTGTACCAGAGACTCTTCTGAACACTTGTCTGACGCCTTACTCAGCCCACACCATCCTCACAGCCACCTGTGAGGCAGCACAGTCATCCTCAGGGTGGCCAGCCACTGCTTTCAGAAGCCTCTGCACAAACCAGAGCACAGCAAAGCTCTTGACCCCATACAAAACAATGGCTCAGCAGTTAGGAGCACTGTGCTCTTCCAGAGGACCCTGGTTCAATCCCCAGCACCCACATGGCAGCTCACAACTGTAACTCTGGGATCTGACACCTTCACACAGATACGCATACAGGCAAAACGCCGATGCACATAAAATAAAATAAACAATTTTTAAAGGTTTATTCTATCTTACGTGTATGAATGCTTTGCCTGTGTATTATGCGTTCACACCGTGTACATGCCTGACACCCGCGAGTGCCAGCAGACGGCACTGGATGCCCTGGAACTGTACCCATAGATAGCGATAACCCACCATGTGGGTGCTGGGAACCAAACCCTGGTTGTCTGAAAGAGCAACAAGTGATCTTAGGTGCTGAGCCATCTCTCCAGTCCCATCCAAGTCCAATTTTACTTATCATCTATCTATCTATCTATCTATCTATCTATCTATCTTTTTTTCCCTAGATGAAAACACAGTCTTGGACTAAGGAGATGGCCCAGTGGCTCAGAGCACTAGATGCTTTTCCAGAGGGCCCAACTGGATTCCCGGCACCTTCATGATGGTCCACAGCTGTCTGTAACTCTAAGCTTCCAGGGACCCAGAACCCTCTTCTGGCCTCCCAGGACAAGAGACACTCATATGCCACACAGACATACACATAGGCAAGACACCCAGACACACACACAAAAAGTAAATAAACCTTAAAGCCACATACAGTCACGGGGGTTGGGGTGGGGGTGGGGTGGAGGTGGTGACATCTGACAGGCTCCAAAGCCTCCTCAGCCATCAGTAGGACAGAATGAGCTCCCGTGGAGGAGAGGAAGGGCCAAGGCAGGTGACAAGAGCAGCAGAAAGCTCTGGAAGACACTTCCAGACACTGTCCAACACACTTTCCTTCAATTATAAGAAAGCACCATGCGGTGGCTCACGCCTTTAATCCTGGCACTCAAGAGGCAGAAGCTGGAGGATGGCTGTGAGTTCGAGGCCAGCCTGGTCAACAAAGTGAGTCCAGGACAGCCAAGGCTACACAGAGAAACCCTGTGTGTGGGGGTCGGGGAACAAAGCTGGGGGTGTGGTGGTACACACCAAGAATAGCCAAGCCTAACACAGAGAGATCCTGTCTCAAAAAACCAACCAAACAAACAAACAAACACAAAACACAAAACAAAACAAAAAAAAAAAAGAAAGAAAGAAAAGAAAAAGAAAGCGTCATGAGCAGTCCAGAACAGCCCCACGAGCCACAGCTGACCACTGAGCACTGAAAAGTGACTGCTGTGATGCAGGGCAGAAGTTGGTTCTGTTTTTTATTTTGAGAGTTTCCCTCCTCCTGCCACCCTCCCAGTCTCAGTACCTTAGGCTGACCTAAAACTTGCAATCCTGCTGCACCAACTTCCTATATACAGGAATTGCACCATCAAGCAATCAAGCACATTTATAAATCATCTCTCCCTCCCCCCCATCTCTCTCTCTATATATATCTTGAACTTGCTGTGGCGACCAGGCTGACTCCAAACTCACAGAGATCCATGTGCCTTTGCCTTCTGAGTGTTGGACTAAGGGTATGAGCCACTACATACAATTTTTTTTGTTTTGTTTTGCCTTGGCTGTCCTGGACTCACTTTGTAGACCAGGCTGGTCTTGAACTCACAGTGATCTACCTGCCTCTGCTTCCCGAGTGCTGGGATTACAGGCGTGCACCACCACACCCGGCACAATTTTTTTTTTAAATTACATTTGTCTGTCTGTTTCTGTGCATGCACAAGCTACAGTACATATGTGGAGAACAGAGAAACAGCAACGCTTGGGAGTAATTCTACCATATGGGTCACTAGGTCCTCAATAGCTACCAATGGTCACTGGCTCATCTGAGACAGCATTAGCCCTGGGTTCAATCTGGTGACTAGGTTTGTGACACTCAGGCCTGCAGGGACAGATAAAAGGCTTGCAGAGGGAGGGGATGTCTGTTTGCAGCCAGGAGCTCTGAGGTGACTTTGTTTATGTAGCCCTGCAAGGGCCACACTTGTATACACACTTGGATGAGGCTCAGGTGAAGTAGAGAACAGACATGCCCCTGTTGCTTTGGGGTCCCAATCAGAGCTGGTTCCTGAGACATTCTGTCCCTGAAGAGTTGGTACCCAGTGTCCAAGTCAGAGAGACTGAACTGTCTCTGTCCTCAGGATTTGCTTTGGGCCACGGTCAGGACCGTTTTAGGGTGGAGTCTGCATGACTGACCCCACACAGTCCCCAAGGGCTTCACAGGGAATCCATAAATGTGTGTTGCAATGAATCAAGGGGCAGAGCCAAGTTGGGGGAGGCTTCTGGTAACCAGCAGCCTGGTGAGGGAAGGACGTCCTTTACTCAGTTCTTCAGCCATTTAGGCAAGTGTCCCCAAGCCTAGCAGTGCCTAAGAATCACAAGCAACACTTGGCTTTTTGTTTTCTGTTTCTTAAGTCTGGGACTCACTCTCTGACTCTCTGATGCATGTTTTTGGTTTGGTTTGGTTCGGTTTTGGTTTTTCAAGACAGGGTTTCTTTGTGTAACCTTGGCAGTCCTGGACTTGTTTTGTAGACCAGGCTGGCCTCGAACTCACAGAATTCCACGTGTGTCTGCTTCTGGAGTGCTGGGATTATAGGTCTGCGTCACCACACCTGGCTTCTGATGCATGTTTAATGAAAGGTCAGGGGTCAAGAATTGCGATTTTTGAGCCAGGCGTGGTGGTACACGCCTTTCATCCCAGCACTTGGGAGGCAGAAGCAGGTGGATCACTGTGAGTTCGAGGCCAGCCTGGTCTACAAAGTGAGTCCAGGACAGCCAAGGCTACATAGAGAGAAACCCTGTCTTGGAGGGGGAAAAAAATTGCCATTTTTGGCTAGGTTGTAGTGTCTACAGAGTAAGTTCAAGATAGCTAGGGTTACACAGAGAAACCCTGTCTCAAACTACCTCCTAATTTTTTAAAAATGTTTTTTAAAATGTCATTTTTACACAGATTCATCCTGCCTAGCTAAAATCTGATGTTAGGCAAAAACATATCCTTCAAAAACAAACAAACAAAAAACACTGAGTCAGGGTGTGTTTTGGAGACAGAAAGAGGTTGCCCCAAAGGGGATTCAGGCATCTATGCTGCTGCGTGTATTTTCCTGCCTTGCAGAAGGACAGGGGAGCTAAAGCTGTCCGTGTGCCGAGGCTGTCCTCAGCCAGCAGCACCTAGAGTGTCGGACCTAGCTGAAGCCTCAGTCCCCAGCTGGTCCAGGACCCTAAGTGACAGACACAGAGGATTCCTAGCCTGCCATGGAAGACTTTAAAATTCCCACCTGTCGGGGCTGGAGAGATGGCTCAGCAGTTAAGAGCACCAGCTGCTCTTTCTTCCAGGGTCCTGAGTTCCGTTCCCAGCCCCACACGGCAGCTCACACCTGTCTGTCCCAGGGCTCCGACACCTTCACACAGACACACATGCAGGCAGAACACCAATGATGATAATTACATAGCGAGTGAGTGTGTGTGTGTGTGTGTGTGTGTGTGCGTGTGGTGTGTGCGTGTGTGCGTGCCTGTGTGCGCGCGTGTGTGTGCGCGTGCGTGCGTGTGTGTGTGTGTGTGTGTTTGTGGTGTGTGTGTGTGGGGTGTGTGCGTGTGTGCGTGCCTGTGTGTGTGTGTGTGTTTGTGGTGTGTGTGCGTGTGGTGTGTGCGTGCCTCTGTGTGTGTGTGTGTGTGTGTGTGTGTGTGTGTGCGCGAGCGCGCATCCCAGCCATGGGTTTCCCCTGGAGCTGGCTCCAGCCGCCCTCACTTCTTCTCTAAAGCCAAACATCTCACAGTCATTTGCTCCATGCTTCCTGTTTGATGCTTGTTTCCTGACTGTCACCCGCAGTTTGTGGCTGTGCAAGTGTGGGTGTGGGAGATGGGCCAGGGACTTCAACGTCTCTGCATTTTCCCTCTGAGCCGAGAGGGCTTTCACTTCCTCCCCAGACTCCCAGTTCCACCTTCTAAAGGCTGTTCGAGTCAGAAGACACCCCCACCCCACCCCTGGGTGTCCTTTCTGAGCCACAGGAAAACAGAACTCGTTGTACCCAAAACCTTGACACTCCCTCCTTAGGAACGAAGGGAGGTGGTGGGGTGCTCTGTGGTGGGGTGTTGGTAGTAACTGAGATGAGGACACAGGCTCACTACTGCTCTCCCGAGATGGAGACACAAGAAAAGGCCTCCGTTCTGCCTGGCACCACGTGAAGCCAAGCAGGGACCTTTACTTCTCTTCCATTGGTGTTTTCTGCCCCAGAATCCCGCCAGATGTGAGAGTGATGTTCAGTTTGCCCCAAACGCTCTCAGCTCTGCCCACTGGCTTAGCTCAACACTGAGAGGTCTTAGGGGTCTACCACAGGGGAACACTGAGACAGAGAGCCACTGGGCACACAGCAGCTGGGCCTGACAGCGTCCCATCACACTTCTCTGAACCTCGGGCTCCTCTCAGAGCTTTATGTCAACCCAGTAGAGGATTTAAAAAAAAACAAAAAACATGTGTGGAATACAGGGTGGTGGTTAATGCCTGAAACCTCAGCAGCTCAAGAGTTGGAAGGCAGAAGAAGCACAAGTCTGAGGCGGGTCTGGGTTTTGTGAGACCCTGACTTAAAAAAAAAAAAAAGGAAAAAAAATATAGACAGGGGTACCAAACGGAGCTTGAATTCTGCCTTCCAGGCAGAGAGAGAGCCAGCTGTGTTCTCCTGTCTCCACAACCCGCACAGGAGAAATCTCCCCCCCCCCCCCCGTGCCCTTTGGCTCTAAAATAACCTGTAGAGAAGCAGTTGCCCAGTTCCTCTAGAAGAGACAAGGCAGGCTGCTGAGCCTGAAGCCAGAGCCCACAGACAGGCCTAGACCCACGAGGCAGAGTGCAGCAAAGGCAAGCACAGTGCCCCTACCATGTGCCTGATCCACCCTCTGGGACAGGGGACAAGGGGCATATAGTTCCAAGAGGTTTCCCACATCCCTTGCTGTCAGACTCACAGGACTGGGGTGGGCGTGGGTGTTGGCACTCTGCATGCCAGGGCTAGTGCTTGCTCAAGGAGTGAGTATGTGAAGCAGGAGCACCCGTGACTCAGCCCATGATGTCAGAGACCCTTCACAGCCCGGCCACTGTCATCACACACACAGTGGAACTGAGGAGAGCCGCAAATAAAGTCGAGGGAGCCAGTGGCACAAAAGCTCTTCAGAAGGGACTGCTACTCCGCTAGGGCGCGCGCTAAGGATATCTCCTTTTAGGACGACCCGGGATGCCGTTGAGTAAGATCTATGGGAACACTGGGAACCAGACACCAGAGTCAGGTTTCGGGAAAACACACAGCCGTGTACTCAGAGTCAGTCCGGTCACAGACAGGAGACCCGCGCCAAAAGGCGCTAGACGCAGCAGGGGGCGTGCAAACCACGATGGCGTCCGCACAGGTAGGTCAGCCCGCGGCACGCACCCGCTACCCGCCGGGACCCACGCTGCCCACGGAACGAGACAGTGTCACTCCACCCACCCCCGCTTCACCCCCACTCTACCCCCGCGGCGCGCCTTCTCCTTGCCGTCTTACCCAGAGCGCGACAGCTCTCGAGGACCAGCGCGATCGCGGGCGGGGCCAGCAGGGAGGCCAGCAGCGCGCAGCCGACGGCCAGCATGCTTAGTTCTGCGGCGGGCGGCGGGCGGCGGGCGGCGGGCGGCGGGCGGCGGGCGGCGGGCGGCGGGCGGCGGGCGGCGGGCGGCGGGCGGGCACCGCAGCCGGGGCCGGGCGGCGGGCCGGCGGGAGCCCCGAGAGCAGTCGCCGACAGCCTCGGGCTCCGCACTGCGAGTGCTCACCCCGGCGCGGCTCAGCTCGGTGACGGCGCGACTTCCCACTTGCACGTGACGCGGAGCAGCGGGCCGTCCTGGCAACAGGGAAACATTTGAGGAACCGGTGCTGAAGCTCCTTTTTGGCAGTCCAGGCTCGCGGTTACGAAAGCCGGTTGGATGGCGCAATCGCCCAGCGCTCCAGGCCATCGGAGGAGGTAACTTCCTGCAGCCTCGCCACACCTGAGCCCAGACCTCGAGAGACCCCACCACCACCACCACCACCACCAGGGCCCCTTCCTAAGTTGTGACGCTGAGCGAAGTGGAATTAGCCCCCCACCCCTACCCCAACCGCGAGCGCCCGGGTTTGGGTTTTGCTACCTTGAGTGCGATCATGGAGCTGGCCAGGTGGCTCTGGCTGTTAAAGTAGAGGGCTGGGTAGCTGCCTTCCTCCCCCACCCCGCCACCGCCCCGACGTGCTTACAGGAATCATCCGGGGAGTCCGGAAAGACACCGGTGTCTGTGTCGACCCCAGAGGCTGTGATTTAATTGCTCTGAGGGAAGACTTAGGCATCCGAAACTTAATTGAAAAAAAGGTTTCCCCAGGCCTTCCAGCCCAGCGGCCTTTTTTGAAGGCTGTTGCAGATACCAGTGTGCATTTTTGAGCCTGGAACAGAGACATGCGTTACCATCCTCAAGATTCCTAGCTAGTCTCAGCGTTCTCACCTGTTAGATTTTTTTTTTTTAAGGCCCATGATTAAGACTTATGGGAACGCCATCTAAGTACCTGCACCCGAAGTTCTCAATGAGGAGTGGGGCTTTGGCTATCCTCACGACTTGAATGGACAGAAAGTAACCAGCACTGGGTATTTTCCAGAAACCTCCAAGGTTCGCCACAAAGCTTGGAGCTACAGGGCAGCTTCGCGTGCAAATGCAGAGAAAAATAAAAACATTGAAAATAAAATTTAGAAGAGGAGGCGTCCCTGGACTTGCACCTGCAAGCTATAATGTGCTCCTCCGTTTTGGGCTTCAGATTTTTGGGTCAACTGGCATGGGTGTGTTCCGGCTGAAGCCCTAAATAAGACATGACCTTATTTTGGCAACAACATTGAACATGCAGGCTGCAG